>NC_061781.1:21981500-22283000 GCF_022458985.1 Mugil cephalus | reverse complement strand
ATCCTGTATTTGAGTTTTGCTTCATCACAATTGCAGCACCTCTTTTATGTTTCTCCAACACGCTGTCAAATTTGTATTTCCCTGGTGTATTTTTGTGTTTTCTGGGTTTGAATCTGTGTGAATTGCGATCAGGTGTGGAAAAGACTTGCAGATAGAATTTCAAATGGGTAAATCTGGGGCCTTTCTGTGTGGAGTTTGCATGTTCTGCCCGTGCCTGTGTGGGTTCTCTCCAGGTACTTCGGCCCCGTCCAAAGACATGTTCGTTAGGTTAATTGGTGATTCTAAATTGGTTGTAAATAGTTGTCTGTCTCTCTGTGTTAACTCTGTGATAGACTGGCTACCTGTCCAGGGTGGACCACGCCGTGTTTTTCATTATCATTTTGCAGCATTTAGTGAGTGAATCCGGCCACTGTCTGGTAAGAGTAGCTAAATGTGACCTAATGCATCAGTATTCTAATGAATCATTCATCAGGGGTCAGGGGCCTGTAGCACATCTGACTGAAAGTCTCTGCAGAGGGTGATGAGGACAGAGTAGAAAATCATCGGGACTTCACTTCCTCCCTTCCAGGACATTGCAAAGACTTCATTCGTTGCAAAGAAACACTGTCTGACAAGGGCCGAAAACATCACCACAGACCCCTCCCATTCCCACCGCTGGCCTCTGGAAGGAGGTTCATCGGCCTACGAAGCAGAACAGCCAGACACAACAACAGTTTCCTCCCACATGACATAAATCTGCTGAACTCATTATTATACCATTTCTCCCCTCCTCACCCACACACACACCTACACAGGGCAGATCTACCAAGGACCTCTGTGCCGTATTACCACCCATACATTATATTTATCTTTTTATATGTATATTTCTTCGATTTTACGCGTTTGTCAGTATTCCTGCTGTGCTCTGAGCCACTGCAACAATCTAAATGATAAATAACATCTTAGTCTCTATCAGAAAATCGAATGCTTAACTATAATTATGTCCCTCAAATTAAAACTCCCAGAAAAGCCGTTTATAAAATACAATAGTGCATGAATATTTATAATAAAATCTCCTGATATTTGAATGTTGCCAATAAAAAGAGAATAAAATGAGTTTAAATAAGATGTTTTGCTACTTATCTGTGTGTCTTCTTTAATTCTAAGGGACTGGTGGGAAGTTTAAGGGTTTTGAAGTTTAATTTTCATTATTTTTTTGTGTTTCTGTCAGTTTTCCTGCTGTGCTCTGAGCCATTGCCCCGAAATGATATTTTTGATGTAAATTTAAATGACAAATAAAATCTAAACCGCATTAATCTAATGCTTAACTGTGCGTTACTGTACTTGGGTTCCTTACAATTATTTCCCTCAAATTAAAGCTCCCACGAAGCTGTCCTGGTCCAAACGGAGAACCAAACCTGCCTGTCCTTGTGTTTGTGTGGGGGGTTGTTTGGGAACCATGGACAGCTCCGAGGACAAACGAAGAGGCGGTGAGAGGAAGTGTTTTTTTTTTGTTTTTTTTGGTCGTGACGTGTTTTCATAGTACTCGTGGCAAAACGTGAAAATGACACAGCCTCCAAGCCACGATCAGGAGTCCTCCGTCCCTACTTGGTTTGATTAAATACAAACCAAAACGAGGAACTGCTAAAAAACGGGCTGAAGCATTAGACTAGCTGATGCTAACTTAAGAGTCGTGATTTCGGGGTAACCTTGTTTACTTTATACGTGCATAGGCGGCGTCTCTGCCTCTGTACATACGCTAATGGTACCTGCTTTCTAAACAATTTCCCTTGATGTAAAAGCTTTGTTTATTCTGTAGGAAAACACAATTCTAGCTACGGACTAAGTTAGCAGTTAGCCACAGTAAGAGGCTAACTCCCTTAGCTTGACGTAGCGGGCGTAATCAAGCTAAGGAGCTAACTCTGTACGCACACACCTTAGGGCAAAGTCACAGGGAAACCTGAACAAAACTCACATGTCTGATAAACCGACGCGGTTCCTTTGGCTGTTTATTACCCGATGAGGGAGTGTAGCTTTACCTGGACATCTGTGATAATGCAGCTCTGAAACTGTGCAGAGCGAAACGGAAGCGACGTGATGACGATTCGTTACGTTGACGTGGCTGCTTCGCTGTGCATTGTGGGTAAAACTCAATCTTCTATTTTTTTCCCCCCAATGTCTGTTGAAATCAAGTATGAGATTTAACAAACACAAATGACATAATTTCACTGAATAATGAACAGACCAAAGGGTTTTATCAGATCAAATGTACAGTAACAGCTTGGGAGTCTTTATAGCTTCGTTGCTTTGACAAAAACAGGGTTTAGAACCAGACCATTTCCGCTTGTATATACATTTTCTCAGGATAGTTAGGAGTTGTAGTATGTATGTATGAATTGTATTGTGTTATTATCCATCCTACTGAAAGTAAAATTCAGCATCCCATCAAATACAGTAAGACATACAGTATTACCCATCGTCTCATTAACAAAATCTTCCACATTATTCCAAATTTGTTTTGATTGATGACAACAATAAAACAAGTGAAATATTGTCTCTTTTTTAACATTGCAGAAAGTACAAGAATAGTCTATATTTAACTTAAAATCTCTCCAAGACCACCTTAGTGGGATAAACTTGTGTAACACTTTCTAGGTAACGCCCTTCACTTTATTATTAATGCAGTATTTATTTGATAAAATAATATAATATAAAATAGTATATGCAGTTTATAATAAAAATCTACAGATATCTAGATTTTTGTTATTCAACAGATTTTATGGTAACTATAAAACTGATATGCCTGTGAAGATTCTCAATCATCCAAGTGATAAAAAAAAGTTTGGAGATGATGTTTTGCTGCTCATCCAAGTAGTTTGAGGTGTGAAGTTTAATTTTATTTCAAAACCAGTAATACATTACGGGTCCACCTCAAAGACAAAACACCCAAGCAAAAACATAGTGATGCAGTGTGTGATGTTCAGTGCAAGGAGGAATGTACAGACTTGTACAATGGACAACAGGAGAGCCAGGCGATCAGGGAACGAGTCCACCTACAGCTGAAGGACAAAGGATTCTCCTTTGAAAATAGCAACGTCAAAATCTTAGCCAGAGAAGTCAGATGGTTTGGAAAGAGGAGTAAAGAAAACCATCTATGTCAGATTGAAAAAAAAACTTCTCTTAACAGAGGAGATGTCAATTTACAATACAGTCTCCAAGAAGTTTCAACCCCATTCGCACCTTGAGAGCAGAGCCTCTTGCTGACTACTGCTCATTACGGCACCAGTCAGTAGAAAAGAGGTCAGGCTACAAAAAGGTAAGTATCCAGCCGTTGATGGAAATTAGTTGTACCAGTTTCTTGTCGAGAAAGTTTCTGATGCCTTTTACCCACAGAGAAACTTCAAACTTCCCACCAGTCACTTAGAAATGAAGAAGCCACTCAGATGAGACGTCTTCTTTAAACGCAACCAGTCCAGTTGTTTTTCTAAACACTTTTTGGATAATAAAACTGACAAATTGTACTTAATTTAATTATATTATACACTACCATTCAAAATGTTTGGACACACCTTCTCATTAAGTTCAATGAAGAAGTGTGTACATTTAATCATAATGTTCATATTTTTTTTGTTACACTGCTTATCTTGTTTTACTATATAATACTTATTTTATTTTAATCTCATCTTATGAACGTTAACAATGTTTCTTTCATTCGATAAGCTATTGTGACCAAGTAATTTCCCTTGTCCATCATCAAAGTCTAAATCTAGTTTATCCTTCTCCCGCTTAGTTGACGAACCTCAAACATTTGACTTTAACAGTCCCCCTCAACTGGCATTTATTCACAAAACAAACAAATAAACAAACGTGGAACATGCTCGTTAGGTTCAATGGTGATTCTAAAATGGCCGTAAGTGTGAGTGTGAATGGTTGCCTGTCTCTGAGATAGACTGGAGACCTGTCCAGACATTTACATGGTTGTTAGGACATACATACTCTATGTTACACAATCAAACAGGGAAAGTAAATGTACAAGATGAAGCTAAACATTACGTGTATTAAGATCATAAATAAGATAGCTGGATAACACACTATAACAACATGCTTTAAACAGCTCGCTGAAGTTGTCAGACACAAGTAAATATTTTACTATTGCAGAATATTTCACTTTAACTGAGATTGTTAACATTCATGAGCTCATTATCTTCATGGTTCTCTTTTTATTTCTGATCCCAAATTGCTCCACTTGCTACTTTCCCACATAAGGCCAGGACGGAATCAGCAAGCATTTGTTACCGAGATTCCTTTTTATGTTAAAAGTGAGGTATTAAAAAATGAATAATGTCCCGAAAGCCTGGCAAGATTTAGCTCTCTGCCTAGACCAGAAATAGGTCAATCACTGGCGTCAGCTATTTCTTCTATTTTCATACATTTCCTGTTATAATATGGAAGAAAAACAACAGAAACTATGGTTTGAAGAAAAGAAAGCAGCAGCGGAGACGTGGTTAGTGGCCCCATTCTTCACACGTACCCATGTGATCTCCCCGAGGACCAGCAGCACGTCAAGACTGAGGGGACCTTCTCAGTAACCCCGCGGTTCGTGTGTGAAAGCGAGTGAGGGAGACAGACACACAGTAAAGGTGGATGATGGATGTCTGCTGCTGCTGCTGACAAGTTGATGAATAGCCACAGGTCTCGGCAAGTGTTTAGTGCAGAAAATGTCAGGTGTGAGGGGAAGGCAGCGGCGTCACTCACAGCAGCACGGTTTAAACAGAGGCAAACAGTTTCACGGCATTCAAATGCAGCAGCGCCGGCTGTCTCTTTCCCTGCATGTCATCGTTACGCTTTCAGTCTATGAGCTCAGGATTTCTGGAGAACGCTGGCGTCGTTAGGCCTATTTTAGGACGGGCGGAAGCTGAAGTTCCCCTAAAATATCCTTAAGACCACTAAATAATTTGGTGTAAAATGACCAGAATATGAGTTTTAATAAATAACTATACATGATCACTTAAATATGATCATAAATTTGTCAATTTCCCTTCACTTCATACGTAGGCTGAGCCCCTTCAGTGCGTCCTTATTTGATCCGTTCCACTCATTAATAATAATTAAATTCAAGAATTAAGTAATTAAGTAATATTTCTCAGGGCTAAGCCTCCCCTGTCCTTAAAACTTACTAACGCCCCTGTTTGAGAACTCTGTACGATATCTTCTTGGTTCCATCTACAAGGTTTTGACATTATTTTCCAAGGGAAATTCATGAAATGGAATGAATGATTTTTTTTTTTTTTAAACAAATGTCTTGAGGGAGAAATTATGTTATTAAAAAGACAAACAATCTAAAGCCTCATCCGTGACCTCTGCAGGATGCACTTTTTTACGCCCTCCAAACAAAAATGCAAAGGATTAAACAACAAACGCGGACTGTTTCTAAAAGTATCATTTGTCCTGGGGATGGTATTAAACGTGTTTTCCCTTGTGAGACTCTCAGCAAAGGCTGTTACTTTTTCTCTTGTGCATTTCTTTTCATGGCGGATCCAAAGATCCGTCAGTACAGTATGGTACAGTGGGCAGTATCTCCCTGAAGATTCTCATTCATCCAGGTTATGGTATATCCAGAAATGTTAAAGAAAGGTAACTGGACTTGAGTTAATTTAATTTCTGATGGGCTGCACCATAGACTGTGTAGATCTTTATATTGTTTCCGTTTAACCTCCTAAGACCCCACGTCCTCGTATGGGGACATTAAATTTTAGGTTTGTGTCAACTTCCATTTAAACTTTTATCCTCATAACTAGTGACTAGTTGGTGTAAAAACATGATAGCGGGCATTTCAGTTCGTTCATTCTACAGCTACACATAGAAAAAAATATTTACTGTTTACCAAAAACAAATATTACACGAAAATAATTGATATTGATATTAATAATGGATTTCTACAGTAGAATGCTGTAAATTATACATAGAAATAGTTGGGTCAACAATTTTCTTGTTTTTTGTAGTTATTTTAAATATTTTAAAATATGGGTCATTTCCGTTATTGATGGGTAATATTAAAACACAGTGAAACAGTATTTATTTACTTTACAGTTAAACACTTCATACTGTAAAAACCACTGAATTTCCAGTATTCAATTGTTTTTTATTTTACAGTGACTACACTAATACTGTAAATATGTTACTGTATATTTACAGTGATTGGCTGGATAATTCCCAGTAAGTTACTGTAAAATTTACAGTAACTATTTCACACAGATGTAGATAGTTACAGTTTCAAATCAAACACGCTCTCTGTGTTTTTCTGTGCCGCACAGATGTGTGCTAGCTGGGTGGGCTTAAAAGTAAAAAAAAAGTTTGGAGCCGTCATAGATAATGGATTGATGGATGAGTCGAAAATTAAAAAAAAAAAAAAAAAAAACTGACATCCCTCATTTATAAAAGTTTCCAGACTCTTTGTTGTAAGACGTGAGATATGTCTTGATTGGAGTCCTCCTTTTGCAAACTGGACATAATTTAGATAAATCCGAGTACATAAGTTCACACAGTTCATGCTGCAGGTCAGGATAGAAATGAAAGAACCAAGAAACTCTCTGTGGATCCCAGAAAAATTGTGGTGGGGCAGATATGAGGTCAAGGGTGTAAAACCATTTTAAAGCTCTGAGCCGGAGCACAGTGACCTCGGTAATAGCCAAATGGAAGAAGTCTGGTCCAGTCTTGAATCTGCAGTCAAGGATTTACGTCCCTGACATTGTCATGGCGTCACTCTAATGGCTTTCCTCAACTATAATTTACCGTTTTCTGGGAAAATCATAAAAGGGATGTTACTCTTGTTGTTCCTGATTGATCGTGATGTCATGTGAAACGGACTGAAGAAAATCTTTAACTCCCCCAAGCAGACGTGTATCTCATTGACTTCTGGTGTTTGATTAATGTGTCCAAACACTGGCACAATGAAAAGCAAGATGATACTGAGAAAGACGAGCGTATGAGGTCAGCAAAAAAAGTGAAGTGTGGTTGCTTTGTAATGAAAAATTAAGGGGTCATGCGGGGGCTTTCATCGTAAACAAATGTAAGGACAACACAAAGAAGCAGAGGTGATTTAGAGGATGAGCAGGCGGGCAAAGGCAGATTGACGTCAGCGAGATAAAGTCCTGAACAATCTAAACACAATTATCCATAAAGGGAGAACTGCTCGCGTTTAGGGCGCTTGAATCGGAGCAGACCTTGACTTTGCACTAACTACCCTCTATTTCTTGCACAGGTTAAAACGCTTTTCCCCGCCCTACGAGAAAACCCACAAAGAAGCAATGAAGGAGTGCTCCCAGGCATGCAAAGGTGCTCCACCCCTTTGAAAATCCTCTAAAGTGAAATTGGGATTGAGAGTGTATTTCTGCTGGTGCTCACAGGCATTAATCAGGCTGCTCAGGTTCAATGCTGCACGCATCTCAACAATAGCACTTTATCTAATCAGACCAGCATGACCCGCAGACTGCAAACAACACACAACACAAGCGACTTCACTCAAAGTCACACCACAGCTTAGACCAAGGCTTGAGGACTGAACTTCACACATGACTTTTTAGGATCCTGGAAGTAGTGACTTATAATTCCAAATCTTGAAATGCTTGCAAGCTGACGGCACGCAGAGGAGGGTCTAGTTGCCCTTGGTGATTAGCACCACCATCGCCATGCCGTCTGCAGATTTCACTATGAGTTTGTTTTGATAATGAGCCTTGCAGTGGTTTGTCAGGAGTGTGTAGAGCAGGGGCCCTGAGGACGCAGCCTTGGAGGCCCTTGGCTGGTGTTAAGCACCATGGATGAGGATGTGGTGCTATTGATTCTAACAGACCGTGGCCTATTAGTTAAAAAGTCCAAAATCCAGTTACAGAGAGATGAGGATAATCCAAGTTCAGACAGTTTATTAGGGTGACCAGATTTGAGTTTCTAACAACACATCCCTAGCAGCAGAGTGAACAAGTGAGCAGTTGTGGCTAAGGAGGAAACACGCTAGCTGGGGAACATGCTAAAAGTAAGGGTAGCTGAGTAGTTTTAGTAGTTGCTACGTAGTTTGGTCCGAGCCACGGGTACGAGGCTGTGTGGGTGTTTTTTTTTTGGTTGGTCTGCATGTGCATCCAAACCGTAGGACTGTTTGGTAGTATCCTAAATCTCCATGCCCTACCCAAACTTGGATTTGTATTCTTATTCCCCACACTCCCTGACCATCAACACCTTCCCGAACCAAGGTCTGTATCCTCATCCCACCCCTTCCCTTCTGGCGAGAGAGGTAACTTAGACACCCGCCCAGGTGGTTGAAAGCATGGAGAGGGATGACTCCAGGATGGTGGAACTCACCGTTAAGCCTTGAGGTGCTGTGGGCCCAAATTAACAAAACATTGGTGAAGGGAGTTGCCCACTTGAAAAGATGAGCTGTATACTGCCTACTGCCATTGGCTAGCCAAGTTAGCTGGTGTCTTCTTGTTGATTGCTAGCTGGTAGCTGACTGCTAACCTGCTAGTCCTGTTGCAGTTGGGCTGGGCTTCTAAATATGTTTTGCCTGGTATCTTGGCACATCTTATCTTGTGTAATAATGAATGCAAACAGAGGATGTCTGGTCACTTTAAGCTCATTCAACAGTGTTTGTGGAATGATACCTCACATATCACATATGAATCCTTAGATTCAAGATGTGTAAGAGCCGTTTGGGTCATAGCAGAGATGGCATCAGCTGTGGAGTGGTTCCTCCTGTAGGCATACTGGTGAAGATCCCCTGTCACATCAGTGGACTGTTTCATCTATATCATCACCCTCTCAAAGCACTTTACCACAATTGGGTGTAAGTCCAATTGTGTGATGTGGCTGGACACCATCTGAGTCTTAGGCACCGGGGTGATGATAGAAGTCTTAAGACATGTTGGAACAATGGCCTGAGAAAGTCAGGTGTTAAATATGTCTTGTCGTACCTGTGAGAGCTGATTTTCAGTCACAAATCCCTGTTCTATAAATTGATTGTTTTTGTGTGCAGTTCTCCTCTTCATTCTGCTAGTACTGGGCGTCACGATCCATGTCTGCATCTGTTGTCTGTCTCCAGTTTGTGATACATTTTTGGGGCTCATCTGAGTATAACTGCCAAAATATTTAATCTCACAAGTTCAGTTGACTCTGGTCTGAAGTTTTCCAGATCACCATATACCAGAAAAATAACCCTAAACCGATCCAAACAAACCATGTCATTAGATGATGAATCTCAGAGATGTTTAGGGCCAAAACAATGACTTCTGTTTTGTCTGAGTTTAAGAGTAGAAAATTACTTCTAAGCCTTTGTCTTTAACCCTTTACCATTCTGATGGGTTGCATATGGGATAGCAGTAGCTTTTCAAACCAATCAGACCTCTGTACACTAGTTGCGTTTGAATAAATGCTGCATGCAAAATGTTATTTTTCTGATTTTACTGATAAATAAAAGTTATCATAGGATTGAACACACACGCACACGGGCGAACCTGAGAATCTTGTCCTTTTTTTTTAAATTTCATTTTATTTTTTTAATTTTTTTTAACTATGTGCCAATTTACTTAAGAACAATACCACTTAGAGGGATTCTGATTTTTGTCATAGAGTCTTGGCTTTCAAAAGAGTCCAAGACCATGCATGAACTCCAAAATGTTCATGAACAGCATTCAATTTATTTTGGGTATGTCCTAAGCAGGCATTCTTTTGCAAAAAGGCTGGAATGATAAGAGGTTGAGGTATGCTAGTAGTTCAGCCAGCTGATTAGTTTTGCCTAGTTTAATGGATAAATATAGCTGGGTGTCATCAAGAATACTGGTCCTAGCACAGAACCCTGAGGAACTCCATAACTTAACTCATTGCTGGTATGAACAAGCTGGAATCTGTCTAATATAGTTCCTTTTTTATCTTGGTCACACTTTCAAGTCTCTGTATTGAAATATTGTGAATACTTTATCAGTTTGGGATCTAGTGAATTTGGAGGCCAGGTCAAACATTTTTTGAGTTGTTCCTAAACTTTTGTTGTGTCTGTGTCAGGCTGCATCCTGCTGGGGATGGCTGCTACCACCAAGGAGTGTCATTGCCTGTTAGCGGTCATAATGTTATGCCTGATCGGCGTAAATATAACAAAAATAAAAAACAAGTGAAAAACCTTTTGAAAATGTTTGGCTTTATTTTTTGATTCCTTACTGCAAGGGGCAAAACTGTACATATGGCTGGGCACAGAAAAAAAAAAATCAAAAAAATCAACAAAGGCAACAATGAGTTCTTGGCTTAAGTGTGAAAAATTCCCACACAATATGGAAACATTTGGGAAAAAGGGATAAAGTCTTTCTATACCCAACAAATGCATGATGTCAGTGCAGACGTTCTTTCACAATAAACAAATACAGAGTAATCAAAGGTGATTGTTGCTCCTCAAAAGGAGAATAAACACTCAATTACAGAGATATGAGACGGGACACCTAAAAGCACTCAGATGCAGATTCTGAAATGTTGATTATCACATTGAACACACACACACAAAAGAAAATGTGTTTGGTGCCAGCCAGTTTCACTTGGAATGAGTTCATTAGGAATCACAATGTCGATGTTTGACGAGAAACGGTTCAGTAACCTCTACTGAAAGTACGTCTTAATTCAGAGTTTCTGGTTGTCATGACCCAACACAGAAGAAAAAGACAAAGCAGTCGTTTTTTGTTTTGTTTTTTCATAGGGAAACAAAAATAACAGAATTAGTGACAGAAGGACTCAAAATGATTAAGCTGGAATGCAAAATTCAAACAAACCAGTTCCCTTTAACTGTGTTTCGTTATCCCTGAGAACCTTATTTAGAATGAAAGAAACCAAACTCTTGAATAATAAAACACAAGTTCAGCTACAGATAGGACTTTAAATATTAATAGAGGCCGAAGGATGGGAGTAGAAAACACAGACATTATTTAAAAAAAAAAAAAAAAAAAAAAAACTGGCCCCGGAAAGATGGCTGTGAGAAGTGGGAGAGGGATGTGGAGACATCATGTAATACTTGATTACCTCTCGGACGTATTGTGAAGTCATTGGTTTTAAATAATGAGGGTGGGAATGGGAAAGAAGCAGAGGAAGTCTGCGCCGAGGCGAGGCAGACGGTCCAGAGCGCTGTCACTTACCCACCCCACTCATTGGTGTTCAGTTTAGCAGAAAGTGGTGCATAACAGATTGAGAAACCAAAAACCCTGCATGCCCCAAAAGTGTAAAAGAGATGGTCTGAATTATTCCAGCAACGTGTGAATGCAGACGGGAGCCATGGGCGGAATCCATGATTATTTCATTGGACAGAGGTAAGATTCATGTTTTTGACATTTTTATGATCATCATGCAATATTGAGCCGCTGCACTCTTCTCCCAAACTCATGTAAATGAGCCCTACCCTCAGTAAAACATTAATGAAATCCCATTATGAATAAACAACAGAGGGACGAGGTAAAACGGCACTATACCTGTGAATTATTATTACTCATATTGTGAAATGTATGATAATATGAAGGGTAACGCGCAGTAATATTTGGCTTCTTCTTTTTTTTTGTGTGTCTGGATCACGTCATGAGGGAGCTGTGCCTCTGGTTCCTTTCAACTTGACATTAACACATTTTTATAATTCCACATATTTTGGATTTTAATATCTTTAAGGCCACAGTTTTGAGCAAACAAAATCCTTTTTCTTTCTGAAAAACAACGATGATGTGCAGACCCATACAGAATATTGCCACACACTTCACATTTAACTGCACATATTTATTATTATTTATTTATTTTAAGATGTTAGTGTTAAATGCACATCTGCTCCAAGTGATCTGTGAGAAACCAATATTCTGGATGGCTCTGGAGACGTGATAGGTCTGCACGAGAAACTGGAACCAATAATCAATAATCACCGTGCCTCGTCTCCATGGATACGCGGGTCAGGGTTGATGTGGGTTAGGACCCTCGTGGAGTGATGAACAAGTGCAGCCAGCCTCCACCTTTAACTAAAGATGCCCACTACCAACCAAGCCACCATGGGTGTCAGCCCAGTCCCACAGACCGCCCCCCCACCCCCACTCTCAACACACACACACACACACGGCTAAGCAGGGGTCAGTATTGCATAGATACAGTATAGGGTGTAGGTTTTCACACATAGAGTCACAGTGATTGGGCAAAAAGAAGAAGAAGGAAAAAAAAATAAAGAAATCACTTTTTGTTGTCTGCCCATTAAAATATCCATGGGGGGAAAAAATAAAGAAAGAAAGAAGAAGAAGAAGTCTCAAGTGGTTGGTCTAGAACTCTGTTGGTATTATAACAAACGGGATCACCACGGTATAAAAAATAGCCTTTCGCTGAGGTCATCGAGTCTCCCATGTCAGTGCTGTTAGGGCCATTGTCCGGCTCAAGGGTCACAGTGCGTCCCCCACCCCCACCGTCCCGTCCCGTCCCGTCCCTCCCCTGCACGCCGACCTCAGAGCTCCTCCTTCTTCTTGACAACCTTTTCCTGGTCGCGTCCTCTTAGGCTGCGCATGAAACCAATGAAGCCGGCCTCCTGTCAACACAGAGACGTTGTGAACACATTTATAAGGTGGAACACATTTTTTTCTGAAAAACAGAGAGAAGTAAACACCGCCGCAACATTATGACCACTGACAGGAGAGGTGAATATCACTGACCATATTGTTACAATTCAATGTTCTCCTGGGAAACTCGTGGACCTGGCATTCATTCATGTGGATGTTACTTACACATGTGGTTTATTCACACATGACCAATATGCGAATAAATCACCAAGAAGAAGTTATTCCTGTGTAACTTCCTGCTTTGACCCCAGAAGCTTTTCCTAACTTGTATGAATTAACAGAAACCTAATCTACTGTGAAATAATCTGCAGAAAAGTCCACTTTGTGTTAAACTTTGTCCAAAGGCAAACAGAGAGGTACTGTATCTAAATGCTGTCGAGTAGGATTGGATGGTGTATTGGTTCATGACAAATACTGGTATTATGCTTTCGTTGCAATACGAATTTTTAAGTTGTTTGGGGTTGTTTTAGGGTGACCAGACGTCTCCGATTTCTGGGGACAGTCCCCATTCAGATGACTTGTCCCCCAGGTAAAGCAGACACTGAAAATGTCCCCGATTTTAGCGTTTTATGAATTCCTCCCGTTTATAAAAAAAGAATTGTTGCGCACAGACTACAGTTATTACGGTAGCTGGTCGCACTGTTATTGACATTATAGACATAGCAATTTAAATATGTTTAAATATAAATAAACATTTAATTATTATTATAATTTTTGTCCATCTCCAAGCTGTAAATATCCCCGGATTTCATTTCAGAATGTGTTGTGAAAACCTAATTATGTATGAAAAAAAAAAAAATACCATGATACAGTCAGAATTTAACGTGTGCTGTGGCACCAACTGAGAGGATCACCGTGATCCTAGCATCAGCAAACTTTAATATCACGTCTAATATTCCATACGAGCCTAATAAAGCTCAGCTTACTGCGAACAAATTAAAGAAGGTGATTTTTAATTCCACTTACCCCGCGGTCTCCGTTGTATTTTTCCACAAACTTGCCGTAGTTGTAGTAGTTGAACGTGGGGTAGCCCTCCACCCCTTCCTGCTTACAAATCTCGTGGTTCTGTCCTTTTGTGCAGTCCACAGCAGCATACACAATCTGAGGAGACAAAGACACAAGCAGAGTTAGTGTCATCATAAATCGTTCATGGGTAAAAGCTTCTATATCAGACTTTGATCTACTTTTGGGGGAAATATAATCTTTGATAATAAAACCTTTGCTAACCATAATAAAGTTTAATACATATGCCCGTGGATGGTAAAGCTGAGAAACTCCTTTGATCCTAAAAACCTTCACAAAGCAGGTTTATGTGTGATTTGACTCATGTTTCATTACATGTCCGCCTTTTATCGTTGTTTTATTTTAACAGTGAATTTAAGTCAGACGAGACATTTTTATCGTTCCCGTTCGATTAGTTGCCTCTAAAAGGGTCAGCGTTCTCGAATGAAACTTTATTATAATTGTAGATCAATACAATAAACAATGCACACGGTATATTACTGGGGAAAATAAAGAAATAAACCTGTCTCCTTTTTCCAATCAGAGACCGCTCTTCCAGGTCACAAAAATGACAGACGCTCTTCCTCTAAAGCGTTCAGAGCGAAAACCCAACGATAATCAGTCCTACACGAAAACAACAAGGGAGATTTATGCTGCGTGTCTGCCGCATCGATTAGTGACAAGACGTCCCAATGAGCCGTAAATGCCGCCGCCTCTGTGATACATGGCTCACTCGGCATGTCCACTTGGACGGCTGAAATGTCACCTTCTCTCAGGGTGCTGAGCGCCGCGCGTTGAACGTGTCACCGTCGAATAATCGCTCCCCGTCTGCTCCGGCTGAACGTGGAAATGACAGATGTGTTGGGGAAGGGAAAAACATTTGACACTTTCCTCTGCACATCCTAGTGAGAAGGGCCCCTATAAACGTGTCCTTATTATGGACATGTAGCTTGTTGTTAGCGCAAATGCTCAAATTATAAGAATCTGCATTTTGACGTCGAGTTTTGGCAACGTAAGGAAGAAACAGAATGCAAATACAGAGACACTGGTCTTCTGTGGTTGGTTAATCGAGTGTCTTAAAAAAGGCCTCGGTTGCTGCGTTTCCATTCCCCCTAGAAAAAATCCCAACAGAGACTCCACGTCATACGCAAACTCTGTGTCCTCTCTGTAGCCCCCCACCTTCTGTCACTATTATAGAAGAACCCTGCTTTTACAACATGCTGTCCATCACCAACAGGAACAAACTGGCAAAAATTACACACACACACACACAATAATCCCACCCCCAACCTCAGCGAGCTCGACCTCAGAGCAGTCACACGCCTGGCACGGACAATAACAAATGACCTCACTCACCCTCTCCACCCACACTTCACACTGCTGCCGTCTGGTCGCAGGTACAGGACTCTGAGGAGGTGACGGGCTCGCTTCAACAAAAGCTTTGTCCCGTCTGCCATGTCGGCACTCAACAACCTCCCCCTCCATAGCCCTGTATGGACCCAGCCCTCCTGAGTGTGTTAAGTGTTGTTTTTGTTTTTTTTTGATTATGTATTCATGTGGTTCAATGTTGGTGATGTCTACATGTTGTTTTCTATGTTGCTTGTGACAGAGTGTGAAAATGAATTTCCCTCATGGGACAATAAAGGCATATCTATCTATCTAAATGTGTAAAACCTAAATATTGCAATAAAAACTGGTAATGGAAACACCTACATTTCGAAAAACCTCTGAAGTATCTAAAGCCAAAACATTTTTACGCTCTCATGAGGTGTTTTTTTCAGATGTATTGATATAAAAGTGTAACAATTTTTTTTTGCATTTCCCCGTTATCGCCGCCACCGGAGATGTTGCAGGGGGTCACATGATCAGTCCATCTTCCTCAAAGTGACAAGAATTTGAGAGAATGATAGGATATCGTGAGATGAGACTTTACCATGCGGCAGCCTCCAGGTTTGAGCAATGAAGCCTGTGCACAAGTGCAAAAAATTGCAGTTCATCAAGTGGCCACTAGAGGCTCCAAAAGGGAGCAAATCCCCATAGACCCCCATGTTAAAAAGCCCAACTCAACAGCATTATTAAATGCGTTTACAGCCTGGTTCAAAAAATGGTTTTAGTGACAACTGTACGGGAGGTGATTTTTTTTCCTAACTCTTTTTCTGTTTACTTTTTATTAAGGTTTAAAATTCTACACGATTAAGGGCGTTCCCGCTTTGAGTGACAGGTGGTAGCCTGAGCTAACAGGTAGCGGAGGGTTGGGTGGGCGGGACTCAACATCCAGGCTGCTTTAGCTCCGCCCCAGCATGACCTCACGTCCATATTTGAAGCATATTTGAGCGAGTAAAACTCATCCAACATGGCGCAAAACACCTTTCAATGGAAACACGTACAAAAAACACCATTGTACTTGATAAAAATTTCAGAAATATCGCTTTTATTGTGGGGGTTCAGACTTTCTGCAAGCTGTGCATATTTAGGTGTTTAACGTGTGTAAAGGCAAAGTAGTAAAAAGAAATTTAGCTGATAAAATCATCCTATTCTTCATCAGGCCAGGTTATTTACCAAAAAGTGCAGTTTGCAGCGTTAAACCAGCTCTAAGCTGGAGACACACCGAGCACCAAGCAGCAGGGGAGACAGTTGCAGCAGCTTAGGGCATATTTAATTACAGCCTCCATCCAACTGCTCATCTATGCGCAATCAATCAGCGTTGCCGTGATTTGACAGACGAAAATGAAGTCGTAGAGCTGTTGTTCTTCAAAGGTCCGCAGCCAATTCCGTTATTGATCCATCTTCAAGTGACAGAGGACCGCACATTACGTTATTGATTGGACGGCAAGATTTTTAGAGGAGCGGCATATTACGAGTTGGCCTGGTTTCAATACGAGCGGCGTGGAGAGGAGAGGAGAGCAGAGCGGTAATCAAACCGTACTGACACACTCGAGAGCTCGTTCTGAGCTCGCAACAATGCATTTATGTCTGCACCAAGCTGAAGAGGTGATGTAAAACATGCTCCATTTATGGTTTATGTGTTACTGAGGCTAATATAATGCACAGAAAGCAAGGAAGTCAATCTGCTCCCTGTCCTTGGAGCGATGCAGCACGTTTCGAGCATGTTACCACCTCCAGTCAGTGGTGGAGCAGAGTGACAACGTCGACCCTCGTATTGCATCACCACACGCACGTGTTCCTCTTCAAACCCGTGAACAGGAAAAAACAGCTCCACAGCGTAACGGGAGGTCAAAAGCTCCGCAGGGAACCTTTAATCATTGATTGCTTTCCAAGAAGTGACAGGTTCTAGGAAGCTGTAAGTCTGCTTTTAATGGAGGTATTTAAGTGCACTCACTCTAACTGCTGTATGCACAAAATACAGTGGATGAGAGGACTCCCAATCAATTCGTGATCGATGATAAATGGCGTTGATTTGGAAAAATTCCAGAGTGCTATGGTCAAGCTCGGTCAAAATCCATCTGATCAACAGGTCAGAGCCAAGAGGATTTTTTTTTTTTTTCCAGTAAATCTCAGATGAAGCTGTGTTCTTAGTACAGTGACAGCTCTCCAGTCAGTGCCACCATTGAGTTTTAATTGTTTGTGTCTTCAAAGCCGCAGCTAAGCTCCTGTTTGTCTTTGGTAAATGAGGCAAGGGCAGCTAATAGACTGTGATCAACGGCGTCTTGGTGCAATACACTGGGGCTCGGCTTTATAAACAGAGAGCGCTGCCAAGTAAACACATGCCCACTTTGCAGATTTACTCCCGTTCAAACAGAACTGTTCGGTGGCCCCGCCGCAGGGACGACAGGCGGGATGGAGATCTCAGATGTGTGCACTTAAATCACTTTCACAGATACGTGGGTTCCCCCCGGGTTACACAGATTTGAGGAAGTTTCATCATAAGGATCCTGAGCCGAACCCCACAGCTGAGCGGCGCAGCAACGAAAAACTGCTTGAAGGTGCAGCAGTCTCTTAAAAAAAAAAAAAAAAAAAAAAAACTCTTCTGACGGTTCAAACACTCCACAAAGTGAATATTATAATAGGTGGTCTTGAATATTTCATTCCTCTTTTATTTGTTGTCACTTGTAGTTACTGCTGTTATCAACAAATTATAATAGTCACACTAATGATAGTTAAGCTAAATGTCACGGTGTTCTGGAGGCAGGAAGACGACAAAGGGTTTTAATGCAGAATTCAGACAATACTTTGTCTTTTTTCATCAATAAGGTCAAATTAATTCTATATAATTTTATTTTCTATAGAGCGTCAGATCACAGCAGAAGTCATTTAAGGTGAGCTTTCCAACACAACGGGTCTACATTTCAAAATCAACCGCTGTCGAAATGAAACGATCATTGTCTTGTTTTGTAGATGGAGTTTTTGATGAACAATACCAGGAGGTGCTTAACACACAACACAATTTCGGCTATTGTCTGATAACGTTTTTTTCCAGAAATGTCTCTCCAGACGTGACAATAAATAATACAATACTTTTATCAGTGGCTCATAGGCTCAGTCACTATCATGTTACCTCATCTGATGATACATAGTGATTTAACCAGCCATTTATTATCATTATTATTATATCTGTTCAGTGTAAAGAGTGTTGTAGATGGGGACACAGGATGTTGAATCCCGTCTTGAAAAGGAAACATGTGAAATGGTTCAGCTCAGGAACTGACATGTTACCATCTTTAAACAGGACCAAGCTCATCACTTCCCACGGTAAAGAGATGTCTCTGCAGTATTTTCTTCTTCTGATTTATATTATATACATTTTTTAGTAACAATCTGCAGTGTAAGACAAGAAACAATAGAAGGAGGAGATCAGGAGGAAACTTAGAAGCTATGTTCAAATTAAAAAGATTATTATTATACAGAACCATAAACTTAGTGAGAGGTCAGAGGTCCTTGGGTGCACGACTAAGATCTGGTACGTTGCCCCTGGAGACTGAAGTGGGAGGATATGAGTGTTTCATAAAGCAGCGTATGAGTGCTGCTGAGGATGAACTTCACTGTTACACAACGAACTGAGGACGTCCTTGTTTTAAAAGTTCAAAGGAAGAATCATGATTCATTTCGGATGTCTGAGACTTATGTTTTAACTAGATTTATCATAAAAGCAGAAAACACTGTGTCCCACATAAATATACAATTTTCTATTATGTTTTTGTATATTCTGGAGGATTTCTGTGTATGTCTGCATGTCTTTTTGATGTTGTATGATTTTTTTCTTTTTTTTTTGCTTGCCATCTTTGAATTGTCTTTGGTTGATTAGATATTTTTTATGCATTTTTATGTATTTTAGGGAGGCAGAAAACCTTACCTTTCTTTCAGCACTTCACTAGCCAAGACCTGTCATCTGAGCCTCATGTGTTCTGGCCGAGATCCTGTTCTGACCCTGTTCCCAGACCCACAGTGCTGTTTATGTCAGGTATGTATAGGTTTACGGCAGTTAGCCACCCTACTGTTGCACATGTTTTATATATATATATATATATATATATATATATTTGAACCTCTGCATTATTTGATTAGCTTAATATTGAATGCAGAATGATGATAATAATAATAATAATTCTAATAAGTATATTTATAATTTGCACTAGGCCGGATTTAATATAGAACACATATAGTAGGTAGGGGGGACCCTACTTAATGTCTCCATCAGTCTGGGGGTCCTTGGCCTCAAAAACGTTGAAGACCTCTGGGTAATATGTATATTGTATAGTGTCTTGGCACAATAATGTGCATGACACTTAATAAATAAATCAGTCAATCAAATCATATCTACACATGCTTTATTGTCTTATATATGTTTGAAAGACAAGTGTCTTAATCTATGAAAATCAACTGTTCCGTTACCTGTAATCAAATGATAATGTATCTGTTTTTTAGTTGGATACTTTTTCATTTTGCTTGAACGATCCTTCAGTCCTAACGTTCCTTCAGTCGAAGCTGACGTTCAGAATATTTCCATGTGTTGAGGTTTACAGTTATCGAGAACTGTTACAGGGGATTGCCTCAGAAAAATGGATGAATAGTTGTTGTGGAGGACACATCACAGTTTCAGACCATCTGACAATGATTTTGTAAAATTCCAAAGAAATGAGAGAGCAGCGAGGTTGAGTGAGAGCTCCGCTGGAAGAATAAGTATTTAATGTTAAACATCTTGATCAGACTTTACAATCATACGGCGCCATTTTTTTTTTTTTTTTTTTTACTTTTACATGATAAACTGTAGCTGCAAGTGTTGCCAGACATGTACCCAGAATTTGTGTGTGTGAGAGGGAGAGCAAGTGAGTCACACAGTTAAGGAGGCTTGGAAGTAAGCCCTGCAGTCATAGGGTATTAACTCTGGAAGAGCAAGAGCGGGAGGGCGTCCGGACACGAGTCTCGCAGGGAAAAGGAATGAGAGGGGAGTGGAGATGATGGAGGGCGAGTGTGTCCCGTTGTGACTGCATGAATCTCTAATAACCCCAAAGCCCCCAACGTGCAGAAGATTTAAGAAGACTGCGCTGGCTTTGGGTAAGTGGTCAAACTTATGACTGACACTTAAAATGAAATGTTTTAGTAAAATCACTCTGAAGGAAACTGCGCTAATCTCGATTTCATATTTCACGAAGCAAAGTTTTTAACTGTCTGGCGAAAAAAAAAAGAAAGAATGTGTGCGGAATACAAAGGGTGAAATCACGGAGATGAAATATCATGACATTTGAGTAAGCTGCCGACATTACTGTTATCAAGATGCAATAACCTCTATATTTTATGTATATATTAGAGAATTTTATAAGTCTCTGCCTGGCAGTCTCTTATAAAACTGAGGCAGATATGATTCTAAAATGTTTCTCCTAAAATGCAGAGAAGTTGTGTTTGTGTAGATGCAGCCTTAGTTCTTGTTATGTGTCGTGAAATACACGACATAACCAAACTAAAACCAAACACCTGCTATCCCAAAGAATACATCAATTAGCATCACGCTGCAGGCGGCAAGTAAAGTTAACTTCCACGTTTGTCCAGATAACACCTCAATATTCCCTACTCCATCAGCCACAACATTATGACCATCTACAGGAGATATTTACTTCTCCCGACCATTGACCATCTAGTGACAGTTCACTGCACTACTGTGAAACTATTTGTATGAGTGTTACTTAGACAAGTACCACCCACCTAGATCAGATCAGACCAGACCAGACCAGACCAGACACCCCCACCCCATAGCAATGACACTGCTTGATGGTAGCAGCCATCCCCAGCTGAATGCAGTTTATGTAGAACTAAAAATCCACCCCTCAACCCATAGGACCCAAAGGCTTCCACGAACAACATTCTGTTTCCAGACACCACAGGACACCCTCAGAAGGCCCATGTCCACTCACCGATGAGTCACAACTGTTATTAAGTATCCTATTTTTAAGGAATTTAATAAAAGTGTTATTTTTTTTTTTTTACCAAATTAGTGGATATTTCCTCGGGGTGTTTCCGAGATATCAAGTTCACCATTCCACTAACAGACCAAAGCCACACTGACCTTGACCACCACTGACCACCAGACGCTAATCAGTTCATTCTTAAGCCCAAAAGAACATTTTTGCCAAATTCTAAAAAATTCCTTCCAGGCGCGTCTGAGATATCAGATTAACAAGAATTGGGCGGACAAGAGGAAAACACAATGTCTCTAGTTGGGGTTGTAGCTGGCCTCCGTGCACAAAAACACACACAGCGTGAAAGATGGAGCTTGATGGAAAGTATAACACAGGTTAACAATTCTGTCCATTCTTCCTGCCTTTGACTAAATACAATCCAGCCTGGCCAGTGCACAAAGAGATAAAATCCAGATTGAGCCTCTCTAGGTGATGATGGAAAGCTAGTATAGTTACATGCACATCAGCTTGAGCTGGACAGATGTAATGATATTGGTTAACAGGTGCATGCAACTGCACATGTTGCTGCCCTCCAATGGGGTTGTGTTTACAATGTTCAGAAGAAAAAAAAAACATGAACGGCGCCCTCTTGTGATATTAAGCACCTCACACATGCAGATATTTTGCTAAGGTCCAAGTTTTTTGATGTTTTTATATATATATATATATATATATATATATATATATATATATATATATATATATATATACATATTTTTTATTATATTAAATAAATGCCATATATAAATATGCCTGAGGTAAATGTTGCGCCATCATCCATTCATTAAACCCACAACGCCATCAGAACGTCAACTGTTACAACAGTTCTGGATACACAACTTTACAAGCATCGTAAGACAACGCAGCACTAACCTTGCGGTCCTCTTTGAAGAGATCTGCTGCTGTGGTGAAGTGGGGGACGGCATTTTTACAGTGCGGACACCCTGGAAGAGGAGAAAACACATATGGGATGTTTCACATTTTACTCCACAACATCTCATCTTCATGCTATGGAACAGAACATGAACAGATTATGTGCACATCCTTCAGTTAACAACAGTGAAATGAGTTTTACAAGGTCACCTGATTTTATGAGACTGTATATCTCTTTATTGGATATGATGAAACACAACCTTCCTGGTTCAATCATCCACACACAGTATATCAAATATATATAAATCACAACAACACACTCCCTTCTTCACCTGTTCACCCAGCTGACCCAGGTTTATGGTCCAAATCTGAGATGGAAGAAAAATGTTTCATTCATCGCGCTAATAAGAGAAGGTAATTTTTTATTACCTTCGCTTGCAATCAAACAGCATAATTGGTGTTATTCATTCTGTCTATTTCTGAAGAAATTCGACATTCAGTGCAGATACTCCCCATTTGTTTTGTTCTTTCCTAACTAAAGTCAAGTACCGGGCTCCTCTCTCCTGCTCATTGCAATCAAACTGCTGGAAACAAGAGAGGTGCTAAAGGAAATAACACCTCTTGTGGTGACAAACAGATTTCCCAAGAAGAAAAAAAAAGGAGCTTGACAGCAGGCGGCTGAATACAAGCTTTCATGTGCAACGTTAGGGTTTAATAAGAAACTAATCAGCCCCAAACAAAGAGTTGTTAATTAACATTATTATTAAGAAAGAATGTGTGCTTTTATTTTTTTTTTTTTTGAAGTAGAACTTTTTTTGTCAGAAGACATCTGTCGCCACTTTCCAACGCATTCACCAGTTTGAGATATCGTGGGCTTATTATGGTCTGTATGGTATAGAGGTAGTTCGTGGATACCATTATTTCTAGATAAACCTTCAGATTTTTTATACACATGTCCAAAATCTGTGTATATACCCAAACTTTTGAACATCTCAGTCCGCTGCTACCAAGCCTCAACTCTTCTGGTTTTTACTGGCTACAGGGATTTGTTCCAATTCAATTACAAGAGCTTTATTGAAGTGGAACAGTGACGTTGGGAGATAAGGCCTGGATTGGTTTTCAGGCTCATCCCAAAGGTGATGGATGAGGATAATTTCCCACCAAACCGGGAAGATAATTCCTGTACGGAGGTAACTTCCTGCATTCAGCCATCATCATGTTAAAAGAGATTTAACCAAACTACTGCAAAGTTCACATACAGTTTACAATATTTCTGTATGCTACAACATTAAAATTCAGTCAATACCCACAGTGCCCTAGCTGCCTCTTCCTGTGTTTGTTCACTGCACGGTTTTGTAAATGGTAATAAACACTAAGTGAGTCCATGGGACACTTTTCCAGCCAACCAGCAGCAGCAGAGTCGTGAATGTTGATGTGTGGAGGTGGGATACTGGTGGTGGATCTCTGTGTGTGTAAGCACTCAAGTCATGTAATGATTTGCTATTTACATTACCTGCCGTGTTGTCGTTAGCGCTTTCTCTTGTTAATGTCATCACATTTGCATCCGCAAATTAAATGAACATAAAGTGTAGATGCTATAGAAAAAAAAGGGCTTAAGCCATTATGTCGTGGTGCCCATGGAAATGCAAAGTGAGAGAACAAACGAAAAAGTCAAATCGATATATTTGTTGTTATTATTCTTTGCCTTCAAACCAGCCTCAATCCTTATAGGTACACCTGCACAAAGTCAGGGATTTTGTAGGATTGTAGACACAGTGTTTGGCCAAGGAAACTCAGTACGCTTGATGTGTTTTAATAGATTAAACACATCAAGCGTATTTCACTTTGAAATCAGACGACGTCCAGCAGTGTCACCCACTCAGAACTGGCAGAAACCAGCGGGACCCAGGTTCACCCATCTACTGTCTGAACAAGTCTGGCTAGAAGTGGTCTTCATGGAAGAGCTGCAGCCAAAAATCCATCCCTCTGACATGGAAACAAGGCCAAGAGACTCAACTATGCAAGAAAGCAAAGGAACTGGGGACAGAAAATGGCACCAGGCGATCTGGACTGATGAGTCTGTAACAGTAAGGCAGTTTGTTCACTGAAGGACTGGAGAGAGCTACAATAATAAATGTCTACGAGCAACAGTGAAGCATGGTGGAGGCTCCTGGCAAGTTTGAAGCTGCATTTCTGCAAAGCAGCTTGAGATTTGGTCAAGATTATTGGCGTCCTAAATGCTGAGAAATACAGGAAGATATTTATCCATCAAGGAGGAATATGACGGCCCCAAATTTATTCTGCAGCAGGACAAAGAACTCAAACATACAGACAAGGTCATTAAGAACTATCTTCAGAGGAAAGAAGAACAAGAAGTCCTGGAAGTGATGGCATGGCGCCCACAGAAGATCTGATCTCAACATCATGGAGTGTGTCTGGGGTTATATGAAGAGACAGAAGGATTTGAGGAAGCCTACATCCACAGAAGATCTGTGGTTAGTTCCCCAAGAATGTTTGGAACAACCTACCAGCCGAGTTCCTTCAAGAACTGTGTTCAAGTAGAAGAACTGATGCTGTCTGGAAGGCAAAGGGTGGTCACACCAGATTTCCATTTGATTTAGATTTCTCTTCCGTTCATTCACTGCATTTTATTAATCGATGAAAATTAACTATTAACACCTCCATTATTGAAAGGATTCTTAGTTTACAGCATTTTTTCCACACCTGCCTAAAATATTTAGACAGTATTGTACATAAATAGTTGCTACAGTGTTAAAATCTCCATCCATCTTTGTTTTTTATTTTTATTTTAAGAAAAATTGTTGCAACTTTGGAAAAATAGCGTGGCCTCTGTAAGAAAGATAGTAGTGTTGAGTTTTTGCTGTTGATGTTGTGCATGGCTGTGGAAGTGTGCTGCTGAACTGAGGGCATGTTGTTTTGACGTCTGTTCTGGAGCTGCTGCAGATGATAGTCTAACAACTAAAATATTTTTTCAATGCGACGTACCGGCCCATCGTATTTGATGTATTGGGAACCCCTACAGTGTGCAGATCGTTGAACAGAAAACAATCAGCATTATATATTCTAAAGTATCATCAATACGTACAAAACAAAACATATCCAGCTAAAATGTTGACATTAGCTATACGACCGAGACTTTGACCATGAGGCATTCACACACATGAACACAATAACCCTAAAATAAACCGTCTTCACAGACGAAAAGTGCAACCTCATATTTACTTTTCAGAGCTGCCTCCCTAAGAGAGCATTCAGTACACCTCTGAAAACCATTTCCTCCTGAAGTATCGTTTTAGAATTTGACATTAAATGGCTTGAAACCGTTGAATGTTCAGCTGCAATCCTGAAGTATCAAAAACACAGCAGTGTGCCACATTTTACTGGAAGATGATAAGAGCAAGCTGACCAAAGAGGTCACTACTTAGAGGTTGCCTAAGACTGGAAAGTAAAAAAATAAAATAAATAAAAGACATGGCTTCACATCACATAGGCTAAGTACAGGAATATTTCACATTCTGTAGCTCCGATGGTTTAAACCATGTAGAAAATGGTAAAAAAGGAAGGTCTGCTGCTCATAATGAGTCCTTCCATTCTCATTTCCCTTCTCCACCTGCACATTTTCACTCATCTTCCTCATAATTACCCCTACAGACAGAGAGGGAATTAGAGCGAGGAGCAGACAGATGAATACAAAGTAACTGCCAGGTAGATGTACGGTAACAGCCTTGATTCCTGAGTCTGTCCATTGCTCATTGAAATGTGCAAACTATAGAAGAAAAGAGTTTATAGTTTAACGGTACATGCACCAAGGTGTTTTGTTTGGACCTGACCAATTAATAGGGATTTAGCAAATTATGTAATGCTTTAGTTTAAATCGATCTGCCACAACGTTATGACCACTCAGTGCATTTACATGCAAAGCTTAATCGAGCTAAGCTCGAAATTCGAATTCTGAATGTGGCCCTTGTCCCAGTTTACATGCAATGGAAAAAATCGAACTGATAGGAACATGTCCTCCAAAAAAAGTGGGTTAATACGACCCCCTTTCCGTGGACCTATTAGGGTCATATAATAACAACTGGAGTTTTCATGCAGCAGACTGGCATTTCAAACAACAACATGGACAATACTTCAGCTTTTTTAAAATCTCTAACGTAATGTGTGCACTTCTTATGGTGCAGATAAGATGGCGCTATGCCTCAGGTGGTTCTTCTACCAGCTCTGTTTACCTTCTTCTCCTGTAACCGGTTTTCTTGCATGTTTTTGTTTCATACGGCAGCGCAGTGGTTGTGGAGCATGCGCGTGCACACGCGTTGTCCAGTTAAAGTCAGATTAAGGTGTATGCATGCCGGGGAAAATCGTTTTCCAATCGCATTATCTGTGTGTCTTCGTCGGACAAGAAAAACTCTGATTTTAGTCCGAGTAACGTGTTTACATGCACTTAAGTTATCCAGTTAAAGTCGGATTAAGACAGTAATTAGTGTTTTTTCACGTGCATGTAAACGTAACTGACTGGAGAAGTGAATAACATCGACCATCTTGTGACATTTCAGTGTTCTGCTGGGAAATGTTTGGACCTGACAATCTTTCATGTGGATGTTATTTAGAGATTTACCACAGACCTACACAATATTAGGAAAGTGGACATGATGTTATGACAGATCAGTGCAAGCATTCATAAGTGTTTTTTATCAGATTAGTATCGCCTGGCGCCAAGAAAGACTGTAGGATGTTAGAGTTTAACTTTAGTTTAAGTTCAATTATGCAGATTAGAGGCTAAAAGTTAATGGCCCTTATTAAAAAAAAATAAATAAAAAAAACACTGATTGTTCCGTCTAAAGCGTTTCTAGCCTTCATCTCTTACAAACCATCTGTCTCTCATCAAATGCTCTATTAGCACAAGCTCGCTCTCTAATAAGACACCAGTGGGCAGGGTGCAGATGGGGCGGGCAGGGTGCAGATGGAGCGGGCAAGGTGGGAGGGCAGCAGGTTGACGCTGCCCGATGTGCATCTGGAGCATCTCTTTGTAGAAGGAATCAACAAAGGACCCGACACAGGAAGCAACCTGACTGCAGCGCCCCGTCTGGCTTTGAAGCTCTCATCAGAAACAAAGGGCAAAAAACAGGGACAGAGGTGCGTGTGTGTGTGTGTGTGTTTACGTGAGTACAGATAATTAAGGGAGTTTGGCAAACTGTATTCTGTCCGTGCTTTTGTTTTTCGTTTTTTTGAGAATGTAACCTCAGACTTCAAAACACTGGATCTGTACCATTTCCACACAAATTCTCTTTTAGACCCCACCTTACTCCTCATTGGATGCTTATTTAAATGCACCCAGATGTGCAGAGGAATTCAGATTTTGGAATATATGTTTATTCATACACTTTATGTCAAAAAGCTTATTCTTTCCAGGACACGCTTGGTATATTTTGCTATTCCTCCATTCTTAACTATAGCGTCATCTGAAATATGAGGTGGAAGAGTGAAATCTTTTTTTCTTCTTCTTTTAACTTCCTCAAATCTATTCTCGGGGATCTGAATCATTACTGGCTCTCCCTGAGGCTTAGGTGGGGTTTATATACCGTGCAACGAAGGAGCTTGGCGAAAAGCTCACAGTTACGTATCCACCCTGGTTTAAACGCAGGATGTGATCACACCAAGTCCAGAGGAGCAGAGCTGTGAACGTACGTGGTTCCAACAACAAAAACACATGAAATTCAAGTGCAGTTACTCCAGATATTTCACAGACGCTTTGTTAACACGTGTTCCAGCAGAGCTGACGTGAGTTACTAAACGACTCTTACATGGAGCGTAGAACATGACCAGACCGTGCCTCTTCTTCTTCAGCGCCTCTCGGAAATCTTCCGATCCAAGATGGCTGACGCTGGAGGGCTTGTCCTCCCAAGACTGCTCAGGTGGGGGCGGAGCCTGGGGACTGCAGACATGAAACAGAGGAGAGATAAACTTAAAAGATAAAACTCTGAGATTTTCTCTGCTCCCCTCCAGAGAGAGGGATAAAACTGAATAAATGTATGACTTCAGACTATAAAACGGGTGGACAAAGATGGAAAGTCGTGGGAGCCTGATAGGTGATACGTGTACGTGTGCGGCAAACACTTAATCACTTCAAATTATGGTGCAAACGTTAGCTAACGACTGAGCTAGAGTTACGTTACTGTAACGAGTTTTTTTAACATTTATTAATTTAACATGAGGGAATGATAACATATGTCATATATTAAATGCTAGCAACGCAAAATAAACACTGACTGGGGGTTTGTTTTCAGCCAAATGGGGGCGTGGCCTAAGTTAATACATCTATAGAGGGAAGGAAAAATATTTCAGGGTCAATATATAATTGAGGTACTTTTGAAGTCCATGGGATATATCTTTTATATATTTTTATTAAAAGTAAAAAAAAAATATTTTTAATGTTCATCATGATCATGTCTCTACAAAACGCATAATTATTTATTAAGGAAACAATCAGTTATTAATAAAAAATTACTACATATCACTAAAATGTCGTCACAATTTAACAACCATCTTCTAATTAGCTAAACAATAATAAAATGAGCTTTGTTTTGATTGTGTTCTTTTTGTTAAGTTGGGATAATCATGGGATAATCCAAATCACATGACCTGCTCCAAGGTTTGTTCTCCCTCCTCTTTATTAGTTATTTAATATTAAGTGTGGATTCATCACATGTCAACAGTGTTACTACAATATATTTATAAATAACTTTCAATTTCAATTTACTCAACTGTATATATAATATTTAAAAGAATCTCTGTAAAAATGCCATGTGGTGACTGGTTATATGTTGGTTGCAGGCCTGAAAACAGTCAAAATGTGATCAATTACAGTAAACTCAAAAGTCCCACAGTTGTTATGATTATTTTTTTTAAGAGCAACATGTGACTGCTGGTGATTTAATGGAAGTCTTGGTTTAATGGAATGCATCTTCTCATTCTTTCGTTTCACTGAGCTTTGTGCAGCTTTAACAGTTGAGGCTAAAATGTCAGGATTTAAGCTTGTGTAAAGTTTGCTCGGGCTCAGTTTCTTGGACAGACTTAAAGAAGTCATGGAGCTGCCTGTTGTAAATGTGTGTGTGAGAGAGAAAGAGAGAGACTCACTTGTGCATGAACTCGATGATCTTGTCTTTGCTTCGGAGATGTGGCAGCGTGTACTTCTCCTCACCTTTCTCAAAATACTTAACGGTCGGGAAACCAGAGATCTTGAAGCGATCCCCCACGGCTTTGTGCACCGTGGCATCCACCGCTGCCAACACGCCCGGACTCTGCAGACAAGTAACAGCAGAAGTTTAAGTCAGGCGAGGCTTGGGTCAAATAATAACTATGCAGCGATATCTACAGTTAAACTACGGAAAGTGCTTCACGCTGACACCGTCCTCAGACTATAGAAACAAGCGCACCTCTCATGTGTGTATAAAAAGCTCGGCATTAGTAACACCCGCAGAGAAGCGAGGAGAAGAAAGATAAATATTATGCTGGGTCTTAAGAGCTCATGGTGAGAGTGGCTCCCGTCCATCCACATTAGATAATGGCCAGGCTTTTCCCATTGACCTCCAGCGCCGGGCAGGAAGCCACGAGGACAAGGTCCAAGTGTCGGGCCGGGGGGACGATCGCGGATGAGATAATTGCTACAGTAATTCCGGCTGGAGCTTTAGAGGCCCTGCCCCTGGCTGAGGAGTGTTAGATTACCGCAGAGGACCGAATGGTGGAGAGGTGAGGTGAGGAACGCACCGGACTAATCAGAAACACATCCAGAGCCGCGCTGCTGCTGTTGGACAAACCGACAAAGCGTTTTCAGCTACGACGGCCAACGGCCTTCAGGCCAGGAGGGAGGAGGAGGAGGAGGAGGAGGAGGAGGAGGAAGGGTTATTATAATCTGCTAACGAGGCCGCGTTCATTAGTGCGTGACGTACGAAACGCACAGGCCTGTGGGTACACTGTAACACACATGTAAACACAAGCAAAGGTCGTGACACTCACATCGGCGCCCTTGTTGAGTATTTCTGCAGCTTCATCATACTCTGGCTTCATCTTCTTGCAGTGGCCGCACCCTGAAGAGTTTAAGTGACACACGAGAGTCAAACAAATGATGAATGTCTCAGACACAGGACACAAACATTTTAAAAAATATCAGCCTGGTTCACTACGGAAGCCCTAAGCGGCCAAGTGATCACATATAGTTTTTCTCCATTTTTATGTGATAACGAGTTAAATTCCTCTGTTTTCTCGAGATCTCAATGTATTTAATTCAAGAGTTCCGTCATGCTGACTGATGGATGCAATTAACACTATAATGCAGTAAAATAACAGACTAATGTAGTGATAGTGGTCGAATGTAAGGTGAGGCAAGTTTGTTTTCCTAAAATAATGAGATGATTTACTCATTATCACAAGAAAATGGAGGAAACAATATGTAGGAATGTATGGCCACTTAGGGCTTCCGTAGTTCTCAGCTCAACTCAAAAATGAACATTTTTGATTATATCAATTCTGAAAAATACACATTGACTGAAGCAGTTCATTTATCACAGTATACAGAAACTAAAAATGAAGATACAACAAAATGGCAAAACATGACAAATGTCCCTCTATAAAATATTTACTATATGCACTAAAACTTCAATTCATCTAATGAATCAGCTCCGTGGAACGTGAAGAGCCAACATCAGCATTTCCTGATTAAGACATCACCTTGCAGACGTTTATCTCCTTAAAAAAATAAAAGATAAAATAATAATGGTACAGTGTATTCCTGAGGAAATGACTTCCACTAGGAGACTTTATGTTGCAATCTTTGCACAGCGTTACGTCCTCGGAGCTGTCTCGTTGAATCAGTATGTCAACAGCTGTAATTCTCTGGTGTCTTGCTGCTTCAACGGGGTTCGTCAGAGAGTTTACCGCTGCCATGCTGAGGCTGAAAACTGTAAATGAGACAAGAGTCTGCTCTGTTTACAAGGACGGTTAAGTCACGTCTGATTACTTACTACATGTCCCACCCCACGGGCATCTGTGTGTGTTTGTGCCTGAGTAAGCGTGGTACGCACAAACCCAGGGAGACAAACAGAAGGGAAATAACTGGTAGAGGTGTGGAACTGGGGGATATAGTGTAAGTCAACTACTAATGGTGCAGAGATCACAGGGGGTGCAGCAAAACTTGTCTGATCTGAGCTCACCATCAGTTTTCACCTGTTTCACCAGTTTTTAACCAGTATTGTGTGTGTCTTCCTACATGTACAATACACAGGGCTGAAAGTATTAAAGTATTGGTGGATCTCCAGCGTGTTGATGCAGTCAACCAGTAATCTGAGTTCATCTATCGATGGAATGAAAGTAACGCAGCTTTCCCTCCAAACTAACACTAGCCAATCAGAAGCAGGCTGGGGGAAAGCTTGGTTGAGATCCAGCTGCAGCTGACGCTGCATTCAAGAAAACTTGGGGGGAAAATGAGCTCAACTCAAAAAAAAAAACTAAAAAACAGCTACTGTACGTATTTTAATGTTCAACTTTCTGCTCCGAGTTAACCTGTTAATGCTGAAAATCAGAAAATTCGGAGTTGAATGCAGAGTTTCATGAAGGCATCATCTAAGTCGGCTTTTTTTTTTCATCGAAGTCATTTGTTGGAAAGATGGAGAGTAAATCTATGAAGACAGGAGAATGTGTCCTAAGTGCAAACAAAGGACTTAAAAATAATAGAGTTAGAAAATGATCTACAGTTGTTTTTGTGTAAACGGAAACTTAAATTGCTAATCGACCAATAATTCCTCAATTAATTAATTATTTAATTAGCTTGACAAATTCAGGCTCAGGATTTTCTTTTTTTACTTTAAGCTCTGAACATGTTTCACGTATAGATGGAATTGCATGATACTCAGGAAGGATCAGATACAAGTAGAGGGGACTCAAAGGAAAAAAACTTCTCTATATCATATTCGTATTTATAATAAAGGATTCTATTTTTAAATGATATTTTTATAATAGTTTTATATGTTGGCTTGGTTTCAAATACATATAATCTGGTTTATAAAGAGGTCGAGAGCCAACAAACCGACAGATGGAGGCAGAAAACAGAAGATCTTATTTCACTGTGAGCTCACAGAAAGCCAGAGGTTAATATAATTTATCAGTGCTCGATAGAAGTCAGAACAAGCACAGATAAGATAAACTGGTGAACCGCATCTTTACTGAACTCATCTGTAACTGTGATTATTATTTCTAATGATGACGGTTAATATCTCTAAACCTCTGCTGTTAAACTGATAAGACGGGAGCAACTCGTTCTTCTTCTGCAGACTCCTACGACTCAAGTGTTGCTGAGATGGATATCGACCAAATATTTCCCACTATTTTACACAAGAATCAGGCGTAACATTGTGACCACCTTCCTAATATTATGTAGGTTGTTACTGGGGCGAACCTATAGATCAACACCAGATCATCACCTTGATGTTGTGAAGTGGTTTTGTGTGTGTGTCTGTGTCAGGCTGCATCCAAGGTAACATGGTCCAAAAGCTTCCCAGCTTCAGAACATTGGTCATAATATTATGCCCGATCGGTGTAATTGTGTCATTAAGTAATATTATCTTTTGCAGAATCGAGCCACAATTTTACAACAATAGCGACTGCAACCCTGTAATAATGTTCTGTTCATGCTGGAAAAAAAAAAAAAAAGTTCGAGGATGACGTGTTCGATGCTGTTAAACTTTATTAATTTAAACTCTAAAGTGTTTCTGTCATTTAGCCTAGCACCCTGGCTAAAATGGGGCTGTCAAAATAAAAGGATTATATGTCAGCGTGACACAACACAGTTTAATGGTGCTATAAACCACAGCCTCCAAAATAAAACACAGCTGAATTAACAGCTCTGTCTGTTATTAGAAACTGAATACTGTGACCTTCATGACTGTTTAGTGCAGGACTGTTTCATTACAAAGCATTCGTTAGTGTCCCAAACGTGTACCTAAAGAACTGGCAAATGGCTGCAAACTGTAAATGACAGAGTAGTCGACTTTTAAATGAATCAAACGGTTTAATTGCTGAGACTTCTCAACTTGCAGCACAAAGACTCAGCCACACATTAAACATCTCTATTCAACCAGCCTCTTTAATTAAGAAGCAGCGTATGAATTAATCAACGTGTGTGTTTACAACAACGCTTCTCAACAAATGTGTGTTTGTGTTTGTGTAGGAGGTGTGTTTAATACTGCACGAGTGTTGAGCGGCCGGCGAAAATGTTAATCTCGAATTTAAGAAGACCTTCAAATACGTAACAGAGTACCTCAAAGTCTCACGCAGCATGAGAGAGTTTTTGTCTTCCGTTTGTAATAAATATGCCGTTTGATCAGGGATGAGCGGTGTGTGTGTGCGTGTGTGTGTGCGCGCGAGTGCTCACGGTGCTGTTGTGCACAGGCGCATGAAACAAACTTGGTACTTTTCCAGACCCGGGTAAATTGCCCTTGTCATAACAGTTCAGGAATTCCTTTCTTCAATATACAATGCGGAGCTGGCACAGGCTATAAATCAAGTGCGATGTGCCTTGTGGGGGAGAAAAGCTGCCTCTCTTTCAACTGAGTCACCGTACTGTGTGATCATGCAGATTGTGTTGAGGCTTACCAGAGACACAGAGCGACTAAAGGGACTTTGACTGACCCTTCAAAGTGATGAGTAAGAGAGAAAAGCGAACGTCCGTCCTGTGCTTTGCGTCAGCCCCTGCTCTGCATTCAGAACAAGCGGCGGACGATGGCGCGTAGACGAGGAAAATGCTGAAATATTGCTGATTCAGACTGCGTGTGTGTGTGTCAGACACAAGAGAAAACAGACCACTTTGGCTGTAATAAAAAAGGAAAAGGTGAGCCGCCTCCGCTTTACAGCAAATACTCGATGTCGGGGTGCCGTGAGGTCATCTCCGAGCAGTAAACGGAGCCTTTACGGCGGCGGCCTAACGACGTCCTGCAGGAGGCGCAGCCAAACATTTCGAGCGTCATCGTTTAAAAGCTCAATCTGCTGATACAACATTATGCACTCGGGACGTCATCGGGGCTCGTCCCGAGGAGCTGCACGCAAACAACCCCCCCCCTTCGCCCCGGTGAGAATGGTGAGAATGGGCGCGCTGAGAGGTGGACAGAAACGCGAGCTGATGCTGGAGGCTGGGAGACCATTAATCTCACTCTGACAGCAGAGCCATTAAGAAACTGCACCGAAGCAGCAAGGCGGAGCATCGGTGTGTGTGTGTGTGTGTGTGTGCATGTGAGAGAAGGAGATGTGAAGTTTAATTGTGTGCAAAAAAAATAAAAAAATAAACAGCGTGTCACGGTGTGAAATGTGCGCGAGATGTGTCGAGAGATATTTGCGCGAGGGGGAAAATGTCTGATGCCACTCGTTTCAGCTGACTGGCCCCGATGCGAGTGTCTGGCTGCTCTCTGCGGGGTGAGTCGAGTGCAGCACAAGCGTCTCTGAAGCTGTGACGGAGGAGGAGAGGGAGGACGACGCTGCTTCCTGCACGCACCGTGTAATCTGGGCTGGACTCTGATAAGGTTCCTGTCCTTTGTCGGTCAGAAAATTACTAAAGTTTTGTGTTTTTAATGAAGGAAGGATCGGCTGCTTGGGGCTTCACGCCTTCGGCTACTAGTCAAGTTGCAGTTTACATCTATATATTGTGTTTCCAGACTTTTAAGAAATGCCCTCAAGGTGTTTCTGAAATGTCCTAATCGCATAAAATGTCTTTATGAGATCAAGAAGAACTTTGATCTTTCGCCAACAAATTAAATTCATCCTTGAGTCCTAAGTGAAGGTGTCTGACGATACCTAATACATGTATTGGTCCTAATACATTGTTCACTTTTTCAGTTTATGTTCACATAATGTGTCACATATGTATCTTTTTAGGAGAGTTTTTATATTTTTAGGCATTTGGGTGGATGGCAGAAGATCTTGAAGCTATGGGTTGAGGGGAGGGGCCTCTGTGGATCATCCCACAGATACAGGGCTAAAAGTTTTCCATCAGAACACTGAATTGTTACAAGATGGTCAGTGTCATTTACTTCTCCTGTCAGCGGTCATAATGTTGTGGCTGATCAGTGTATGTGTATGTAAGTTTGGAAGCAGCTTCAAGTTTCTGTTCTTTATGCCGTTCTTAAAAAACAGCATGAGTTCTATGTATATTTTGATATTTACTGCATGACCACACTTTGCTTTTATCGATACGAACCATTTTCCTCACTGATGTCACCAGAACATTACTGAATAAACGTCAGCGAAAGAAAAGAAGAAGGGCTCAGCTTTAGGGTGGAGACGATTTGCAAGAGTCACAACTTCAGTGCAAAAGTAAAAAAAAAAAACAGATCACAGTTTGCATTATTCATTTAACTCTTTGGCTTTTGAGCATCTGCATACAAATAGCCCTTGTGGGACGAATGGCTCGTATATGTCATGACGATGTTAAAGCCAGAGGAGGTCACTACGAGGAAAGAAAAACTTTATTTTGATGTAAAGAACACTAATTAATGTAGATCTTGCTTCCAAACTTCTGACCTGTAATGTACGTATTAATGACAACACAGTGTCTGTGAAAAAAATAAAAATAAAATAGGGGAAACAACCTAAAAGTCTCCAAACTACATATACCTACAGTCGGGTAAAATATTTACTCCAGCTGATACAAGCAGATGCAGCCTTCCTGCCCTGGCTGTCTTTAAAAATACTTATGTTTCTGTTTCACTCATAACAACGGACAGGTCTGAAATATTTATTATGTCACGTCCCGTTTAACGTTCTGCAGATTTTTACCGAAAACCGACATCCCAATATTTTCTTGCCAACTGTCAGAATGTGGTTTAAATAAGTCATTGAATAATACAAAATGTTTTGCGAATAACGAGACATTGGGCGTAGCGCGGGTTAGTGTTGGGGATATGTTTTAATCACTTGGACAGCTGGGGAGTGCGTTTGCCCTCTGGGCTGAGTGCAGCGCTACAGGCAACCTGGAGGTAGGAAGCTGCAGCGCGTACGCTACAAATGTGGAAATAATGAAGCATCATTATGGTAAAAGACCGGGAAACGATGCTATTTTTATTTATTCATTTATTTTTGCACCGGCGGGACTCAAGACGGGCACGGTGGGGGGAGGGAAACGGGAGGAGAAAGGGTGAGGGGGAGATGTAGCCACAAGAAAAGTGAAAAAAGGTGACAGCATGATGCCGGTGGTGTCATATAGGAACGTCTTTCTAAACAGAATCAATCAACCATGCGGCGCGTTTTTATCAACGTGCAAAATCTGTTTTTTGCTCCTTTTTCCGAGGGTTTGACCAAAAAAAAAAAAGCTGCACAAAAGAAAAACTAACCCACTGACTAAATCTGGCATGTGTGCAGAATTTTGTGGAGCAGCAGCAGGATGGTGCGTGAACAGAAATGACATGCAGGCTTATGTAAACCATATGGCAATAATGAAGTGCTCTGCGCGAGGACGAGGACGGGGATGAGCTCGTGTGCGTGAGACGAAAAAAAAGTCAGTCGCTTTGTTTTATCATTCCCACTTTTTTTCTTTTCAGTGATGTTATTTGTGTGACTTAGTGTCTTAGTTGTTATTTCACAGAAACGCTGTTGCACATATTTTCCAGCTGCAGCGCTTTTCTTTGTGCTGCTATGCTCTTAATGGAGGAACGAGGGTTACTGAATAACAAGTAATTATCTACATTTTATCATTAATAAATTCTTTTAAAACACCAAAACTAACAATAGACGGATCCTACTAAGATGTAGTGTGTGTATAACCTATACAAAAGCTACCACCAGCGCTTCAGAGGGGCCTGATTTACAGGTTTCATTATGATGAGTATTTGCAGTGTCGTTTAGTTTGAGTCATATAGTGTACTCTGTTCTCTCTATACTGACGCCACCAAGATCAGGAGTGAAGTTTCGGGTAGAAACAAACTTTTATTCCCTCTGCCATTCGTCTATTAAATTCTGTATAATCTTTTATCTCTTTATTTATTTTTCTTAATGGTGTACTGGTTAACCTGCTCTTCTACTTTTATCTGTTCCTACTGTATGCGTATTGTGTAATAGTACACAAGCCGTCCAAACCAATCGTCCCTGGTGCGATTAATAAAGTTGTCTGGATCTGAATCTGAAAACCAAGGGGAAAAATAGTTCTCTGAGGGAAAGCACTGGTATGACTTGGTGAACTATCTATTGGCCTTTTAAGGTGTAATTTGGGCTCTTGGCTCTTTATACTGTTAGTGTTTCAATATGTTTGACACTGTGCAGTATTTATTAAACATAAAAGAAGTTTTTAATTGCGTATAAGCCACATTTATCAAGCATTCAGCTAAAAAAGGAGAGTGCATTGCGGTAAGTGGAGTATAATAGTCATAATTATGTTTTCATTTGTGTTTTAGAAACTGAAATCTGTTCATGAACTTTCAGTGGACTAGAATCCAGCTAAGGCTGAGAGAAGAGTATTCAATCGAATGGAGTCTGCAACGTCAGCACTAAATTAAACTGAATCCTGCAAACTGGTCCAACTCTAAAGCGACAGCATGACCGATCACTTGTTTGCAGCTTTCTCTCTTAAATTTAAACGTATTTTTTTTAAGTAGGAGTCGTCCAACTTTTAGCGGTTTTGATAAATATGAGCCCTGCACGCATCCAGCTTGGTCTCTTTACTTACACGGGGCGTAGAACATGATGAGGGCTGCAGGATGTTCCTCCAGGAAGGTGTCAAAGGACTCATCGGTCAGGTGGAAGACCGGGGAGTCTGTCTCTGTCCACGGCACCTCGGGCGCCTTCGGCTGCGGGGCCTGGGGGCTGGAACAGGAAGGGAAGGCAGCAAGGTCAGCAGAGGTGAGAGACATTTAAAAAAAAAAAAAAAAAAAGCAGACACGGTCCAGATGGTGCGTAATCTAAATGAAAAAAAAAAAAAAAATCAAATAAAAATCAGACCCAGCTGTAGCCCACACTCCACCCAACATGTCACACACACATTTGCGCACATCTGGTCCAAAGCGGCCCCACCTTGATGACGGAGTGCAGAGCCGCTACGCCAAGAACGAGTGGACGAAGACATAAACAAGTAAGAAGACACTCAAACTTTCCCCCCTATTGCAATCTTTCCTCATCCTCACACTCTGCAGCCCCTGAGCCAACGCACTGAAGGCACATGAGGATAGATAGTTTTTAAAAAACACAGGATTATTGTGCAACTGGAATGTTAAGAATTCTCCTCTCGGATCCAGAATATCATAATGTATGAAAAGATGATTGCTCTTATAATCGACAAGGATACGATTTCCACTTGTGCATCCTATAACTGTCTCTAGTTACTCTAACTATTTAGTTCCAAGTAAATTTAAGAGGTTTTATGATGCACAATGTATAAAACTAAAGGACTAACTGAACACAGTGACTTGTACTTCTCCAGGTGGCCCCAAGAAAGAAAAAAACAAAACAAAAAACAGCTGTACTCGTCTCCACTGGGGTAGAATTTCCAGTCAGTGCAAATAACAAAGGGTAATGGTTTAGTCTGGTGAAAAGAGTGGAACAAGCAAAACTGAGGTGGAAATAAAATAGAAAGAAAGGAAGAAAAAAAAACAGCTGAATCTGAACATAAGAGAAACTTTATCACAACTTGGGAGGCGAAGCTGCTGTGATGAATGAAAAATCAGAGCTGGAGAGAGTGGAAAAAAAAAAAGAAACAAGTTGATTTTCGGGAAAACTGTTCAGCACAATTGAAAAGGTTCGTTCGGGTTTTCATCATCTGCACACCATTCATGGATGAGGGGAAAAAACTGTGAATATGATGAATAAGCTTCTAGCTTTTTACCATGTGGAATATATTCGGTATCAATCTGTTTGTGTACGTGAGGAGTAATTTACACAAGAGGATTAGGGACACTGAAAAAAATGTAGTTAGAGCAATTGTGTTTTTTTTGTTTTTTTTTTAGGTCTGACTTTAATCTCAGAAATCTGACTTTTTTCAAAAGCACAAAGTTTAAAGTCAGAATTCTGAGAAAAATTTCAAAATTCTGAGAAAAAGAGTCAGAATTCTGAGATTAAAGTCATAATTTTGAGAAAATAAGTCAGAATTCTCAGAAAAAAGTCAAAATTCTGGGTTTAAAGTCATAATACTGAAAAATAAGTCACAATTTTGAGAAAAAAAAGTCAGAATTAAAGTCAGAATTATGAGAAAAAAGTCAGAATTCTGGGAAAAAAGTCAGAATTCTGTGAAAAAGAGTCAGAATTCTGTGATTAAAGTCATAATTTTGAGGAAAATAAGTCAGAATTCTCAGAAAAAAGTCAAAATTGTGGGTTTAAAGTCATAATACTGAAAAATAAGTCACAATTTTGAGAAAAAAGTCAGAATTATGAGAAAAAAAGTTGGAATTATGATATAAAAAGTTGGAAATTCTGAGAAGCAAAGTCAGAATTTAGAGATTAGAGTCAGAACTAAAATAAGTAAAAAAATATAAATATATTAAATAATGATATAATAAATAATGATAATAATTTGCTCCAACTCCATTTTTTTTTTTTTTTTTTTTCCCCAGTGGCCCTCATCCTCTTCTGTAGTAATTATACTCGGGATCATCAATTTAAAACATGGCGACTATTCAGTCAACTGGCCCCTGACCACTGCTGAGTCTAAACACGCAGTGAAAAGCTTAAGACTGTGGAGGGAAATGTTAGGCCTCTGGCTAAAATGACCATAGCTGGATCCCATCCCCTGCCTGTCTCGCTCCGTTTCCTGTGATAGCTGTGAAAGCCTCGCTCCGTGCCCTCTGGCTCCAGCCCCGTGGACAGATGTGGCTTTTCTGCCACAGAGACAGACACACACGGGTGGTGGTGGGGGTGGAGGGGGAGGTTTGCAGGCAGAGAGTGTGAGACAAGGTGAGAAAGAAAAACGAGACAAGAACAAAGCAGGTGTAGATTGATGACACCGTGGCGAGGTTAGTCGGGGCGAGGGCAGGGGAGGAGAAGGTGAGACGAAGACCGCGGGCTGAGGGAAAATGTCGGGCATTTACGGTGGGAGGAACAAGCGGTTATTGTTCGAGGCAGAAAGGTTTAACTCAGAAGCTCCGTTCTGTCTTTTATTATTCGAAACGGCTCTGGACGCGAATCTTGCTTTGAGTCACGCGTTAAAAATCTCGAGTGGATGACGTGACTTGGAGCGCACTTACCTCTTCATCCAGTCTGCGATATCCTTGGCTGTCGCTCCGTAGTTCTCGTAGTGGTAAAGAAACTTCCCCTTCCTAAAAGACAAAAGAGAATCAGAACCAGATCATTTCCAAACCATGTCAGCGACAAGACAGAATGATGACTTTTGTAGTGTTCAAAGGGTTTTAAAAGCTCTGCCAATATGCCACAATTCACTGATTTTTATTACCCTTCCATGGTCTCTTGTTACCACATCACTGCTAAGTCTCTTCGTGCATGCACGCTCCTTTACTGTCGATCAGATATAATAAATCTCTTGTCTGGTGCCCGAGCCTCAGGAGCTGCAGTTATTTTTCTCCTTATGTATTTATTGTGCATTTAAATCCAATCTTTCTTGTGAACCAGTGTGTAACTTTTGTCTGCGAAACAGATAATATAAATAAACCGCTCGTACACTGAGTAAGCGGCGGACGTGTTTGACAGCGAGTTGGAATCACAGCAAGTGGACACATACTGCAGACAGTCTAAGCCCGGGACAGCTCTCAGCCAAACTGCTGTCAGTGCTGAGGTTTCATTTCTTATCACTTCCTACAGAACTGACAGCGGAGAAACAGCGGAGACAGGATCTTAAACGCAGTCACAGCAAACACAACATAACCCAGTTTCTTTATCAAAGAGCGGGGTCGGACCTTTCAGAAGCACAGCGGGTTGGAAGTGGAAAGGAAACATTTAAGGGAGCTGCAAAAAAGGTTACGGGGGAAAAAAGTTCACTTCTCCCTCCGCGTTGTGTTCTGTAAGTTAAAAGCCTATAAGGAATGCGAGGGACCCGACGTAATGCATTTGAAATGACTTGAAAGCATCTCTTCAATTCCGCAGTCTGAAAAGATTCAAAACTTAAGCAGATTTTCTTCACGGACGTGGGTTTATCTGCAGCATTCGCTGTGACTAAATTATGGTTGGGAAGTAGACGCGGTGGCTGAGCCCTGCTCTGAAGGATCAGTGCTGGTAGTTACTGGCTGTGGAGGGGACTGATTCTGCACACGGAGACCCCAGTTACACGATTAGATGATACACGATTACATTCGCTAGATTTTGAGATTTAAACTTGCATCTCGTGTGGGGGGAACTTCTGCAGCACAGAGCGGCTGCTTAGAATTCAAACAGTGAAATTTATGACTAACTCTATATTCGCTTGTTTTATCTCTGCTACTTTAAAGAACACGGGAACCTTGAGAAATCACGCTGAGGAGAACTTGACGTAAATGTCAGCTGTCCGACGGTCTCTGGTGTTTTCTTAGCTAAAGGATGCAGGAAGGACAAAGCAGCTGAAGTTGTTTCCCTTTTCTTGCGTGTCTGGTTGATAGAAACCTGAGGTGCGCTGCACTGCCGGGCAGTGAGCTTGTTTAATCTGTAGTGCTGAAAATCTAAAAGACCTTGAGAAGTGACGGCGGGTGCGGTGACGAGATAACTCCGACTGCGTTGATGCTGATTTAGCCTGCAGTGATTAGCTGCGGTTTATCAGTGAGGGGCTCATTACTGCAGCCGGTGGGCTCGGATGATCGTTAGCAAGCCTCGCGCTGACACTAATGCACTCCCGGCTAACGGACTGGCTGCGGCTCAGCTGCACAGGAATGCGCGGGCGTGCACGTGTACCTGCACGTACGCAATACGGACACGCGAAAGAAATAAGTGCACACGTACAGGAAAAGAGCAGGAGAGCACGAACTGCCTCAACACAGAGGCACTTAATCAGTCCCGGTCTAATTAAAAGGCCAAACTGGAATGAGAGAGTGTTTAATGTGGAAATGGGGATGATAAAGCTAGTGCAGGAGATATAAGAAGCACAGTGCAGAGGCTAACTGTTAGGGTGCACGGCATATAAGTCTGTCCTTTTTTTTGCGCATATATTTCCTCCTATATCTCCAATACTAAATACTTCATCGCTAAAGAACAAGGCTGAAAACAACAAAAAGAAGCTGCTCAGTAAATGTGAGGACAGAGCAAGGATGCTCCAGCCAGATGGGGGCCGGCATTAACAAACATGAGCTGTGAATGTGTGTTTATGTGAGTGCGTGCATACTTAAGACACTCGAGGAAGAAGAGTAAACAGCAGCATAAATTTCTCCTAAACCTTAAAAGGGTATGCATGAGGCCAAACACTAAATCAATGTCACATGTGGCCTTCAGGTTCTTTTCTGAGAATGGAAAACTTTGGTACAGTGTGTAACAAGCCTTTACTTAGTCGATCATGTTAATAATTAAAAATGCTGCCGTGTCAATATAAAGACCGCCGTAAGACTCAAAGCAACAACCTCGTAAGAAAGATTTCAGCCAGAAAAAGAAAAAAAAGAAAAAATGATGCAGGGTTGCCAAGTGAAAACTTTTCTACAGAAAAAGGTGGAAAAAACATCTTGCCAAAACAGCAACATTTTTAACCGCTGTGCAGCGTTTTAAGTACCAGCTGAGCCTTCAAACTCTTTCACATTCGAACCCACCTCCTATCACTGGTGTGCTTTGCTTTAACAGTCAGTACGTTTACATGTATGCGAAAAAAACTAATTATTACCTTAACCTGACTTTAACTGGACAATGTAAGCGCATGTAAACCAGTTACTCCTTATTCGATTAAGATAATGTGATTGGTAATCGTTTTTCTCCACCATGTATATGCTTAATCTGACTTTAACTGGACCACAAGAAAGAAAGCCGGTCACAGAAGAAGAAGGTAAACAGAGTTGGTGGAAGAACCACCTGAGGGATAGCGCCATCTTATCTGCACCATAAGTAGCGCACACATTACGTACGAGATTAAAAAGCTGAACTATTTTCCATCTGGTTGTTGTTTGAAATGCTGGTCTGCTGCATGAACTCTTGCTTATTATATGACGTAATAGGTTGACCAGAAAGCGGCTGTATTAATCTGCTGACAAAACACATATCGCCACCTAGAGTTTAGGAGGAGGACATTGATTTTCTTCCTCGCATGTAAACAGAGACAAGGGCCTCATTCAGAAGGTCGGATTTCGAGCAAAGCTCATTTAAGCTGTGCACGAGTGTGTTTTGTGTATCGCAACGTGTGAACACCATGTGAACATTGCAACAACAAACACTGACAGGAAACCATGTGTTCTCCAGACAGCGACCCTCCTCCTGGGTGTTTATAGATTTCAAAACCAGTGGTTCTCGAAGTTTGGCAGAAGTTTTCTCCTTAAGCTTCGACGGAAGCAACTTTATATCTCGGGGGCCGCCTTTCGCAATCACTGCAAGTCTGCTTTCATTGTGACTTTACGTCTGGACCATGTTTATCATTTGAAGTGGCCCTACTCTGATGTTCTGAGCCTCGGAGAAGACGAGTACGAGAGGAGTTGACTCACTCAAAGTAGCAGAAGGTCGGGTAGCCTTTGACGTTGTACTCTTGCTTCAGGCCGTCGAACTCAGCCGGGTGCACGTTCATCCCCGCCAGGACCTTATAAAAAATTTAAATAAAAAGGAAAAGGTGAGTCGTGGCTGTTGGGTGGTGAAAGAAAGTAAAGGCAAAAAGAAAAGTATGAGGAAAGAAAATTAACCACAAAGACAAGTCAGTCGTCATCAGAGGACTCTGAGGGAAGAAGACGGATTAGCTCCGGTGTAATGTTGATTAGAAGGCTGTAATCAACAATCAAATACTCTCTGTTGTCAACACTCTTGACATTTTAATATAAATAGCAGGAAAATGCCTAGTTTTACGTGACCAGACAAGGGGAAACCTGGACTGAAAAAGGAAGCCAGGGCAAAAGTACCGAAGGAGAGTTAATCCTCCCTGTTCAAATCATTCACCGTACAGCAAAAAGAAACATGTTTGCAGGCTGGACTCCAGCTAATCTCCACACTCATGACAATTGTACAAGGGTCCAATCGTACCTTGGACTAAACACCATATAGAAAGAAACTATTAAATAAAATTTAAATGTAAATGCAAATTTATATAGCGCTTTAAAACAACCCACAGGTGAATCAAAGTACTTTACAAGGGGTCATACAACAGACAGAAAAAATAAAGACGAAAAGCTTTGATTGTCATTGCGCACAAGTTATAACAAAATTACGTGTGGTATCTATCTCTAGCAACAGCTTAAAGTCAGGTAATAAAAGGAAGATAAAAGAGTAAAATAAATTAAGATAACTACAAAGTAGTGATAACACTCATTGGGTACTGAAATCTGCTCTAAACAGAAGAGTTTTAAGCTCAGATTTAAAAAGGCCCATGTCAGTAATAAGACGCAACATAATTAACTGCATCAGTTTTGGAGATATCTCGTCATGTCATTAAGGGCAAGTCAGAGAAGAGTCGAAATATTGTACCCTAGAACCAAGTGTTGGATTAGAAAGTAATATTATTCAGTCTTCAACATTTTGAAAGATGAGAAGAGAGTGAACACTTCAGTGTGAGATTTTGCTTAACTGTCATATAATATGAGAAAGTATTGAGAAGTGATTTCCCAGGTCTGTAATTATATGCTGGGGGAAAACCTGCCCCAACACACACTTCCATTATAACTAGCAACACTGACACAGTCAAAAGTTCAATGGCTTCAGCTAATAAATGATGGATATATGAAATGGTTCTTTTAATGCGGACATTTCTTTGAAATAACTCTAAAACTTTCCAAGGTCCTTCTTCTGAGTTAATCTCCTACAGCACACTGTTCATTACACACACACTTTTAAACACAGACTCCACTTATTTCAGATGAAACTTTTATGGTTTTATCTATTTATTTTCTAAATTATTCAATTTATCCATGAGATTTTTTAGCTATTTATTTTTTTACTGCTGGTTTTATTGATTGGGCACAGCGGCTCGGTGGTTGGCGCTGATGCCTCCCAGCGAGAAGGAACGTCTCCCTGTGTCTGCGTGGGTTTTCTCTGGGTGCGCATGTTTCCTCCCACCTCCAAAGACTTGCTCGTTAGGCTAATTAGTGACTCTAAACTGACCCTAGGTCTGAGTGTGAATGGTTGTTTGTCTCCGTGTTAGCCCTGCGATAGACTGGCGACCTGTCCTGACCCGTGTACTCCGCCTCTCGCCCCGATGACAGCTGGGATAGACTCCAGCAACCCCCCGTGACCCTAGTGAGGATTCAGCAGTAGTAGAAGATGAGATTTTATTGATTATGAAATGAATTAGCCTGTTGGGATGAATAAAGGTCTCTGAATCTGAATTAGAGCGATAGCTAGAAGAGTCATGACGAGAGTTCTTCAACAGCATCCCTATTATGTTCTGTGTCAAAAGTGGTTATAAGAGTTACAGTATATCCTCAGGACAGGCCTAAAAAAAAAATTGGTGTAATTGGTGTTTTCACCCTGACGGGACGCAACACTTCAGATTTTTCCTTTACGCCTTCTTATGTCCATGACACTAAGGAGAGAAATCTGGTCTAGAACTTGGCTGGCCCCCAATTCAGTGTTCACTTCTGAGCAGCTCTATTAGCCTCCAATAACATGTGCCCTCCCCAGGGGCGTCACGAGGTTTAGGATGTAAGAGAGAGGATGTAAGTGAACGTAGCGTGTGAGCACAAAATTTCAGCTAACAAATGATAGTTCTGTAAATGGTTGCAAATAGTTGTACCAAACTGCTTGATGCATTTCCTACATTTTAATGGAAAGAGTTATAAATAAGTTTGTCGTTTGCTAAATCTGCATGTAAGCTTTGGAAATTTACACTTTTAAATTTGCATTCTAAGTCATAAAAATGGTTCATTAAACATGTTTTTGAACTTTTTCCTACTCGGATTTTATTGTTTTCTTGTGGTTTTAGGTCCGATGTGTTAATACAGTTTGTCAAAATGAAAAAATAATTATAAAATGACACATGTGAGATTGTGCTGAAAAGAATGACACCAAACAAGGCGACAACGTGAAGCATTTTAAAGATAAAATATAAAGGTAAAACCACAAGTAGTCAAAAACGGCCAATTATACTCTGGACTCCAGAGGGTAAAGAATATTTTAAGGAGACTTCCCAAGCATTTATCTCAGCTACACACATACTCTCTACAGTTTGTTTCCGCGCAGGAAGCTGCACGCTGCAGTTTCCAGTCGAGAGGTTTCTGATAACCGTGCCCGATAATGAACGGAGCATGTTGTTAATTATCGTTTTCCTTTATTCCCTAATTTGATTCCTCCCTCCGATTCTCCTTCTGGTGTTTAAGGAAAATCATTTATCAGAACATTTGTTTCTCCAGTTAATCACACAAGGCTTCAGTTGGTTTTGTGGGTGCATCCCTCCGGTGCTGTAAAAACAAACCTACACGCCCACTCCTAAGTAAAGTCAGGAAGCAAACACAATTGTGAAATTTATCTACGGAGATGTTGCAACCTCCAACTGGAGAGATCACGGCCATTAATGGAGGCTGAAGGTGCAGCAAACAAACATATCAGAAGCAGCCCGCAACTATACATCTGTACAAAACTATAAAACACTGGAATCGTTAAAGCTGATTGTCGGGCTTGTGAATGAACTAGTGTAATGGCTGCGCTGGGTCGATGCAAAGCTAAACACAGATAAAATATAAATTCATTCCAGCAGTGAGAGCATCAGGGCCACTGAATTACCTTTAAAGGCCATCTGGGTTATTATTCTACTAAATCAAAACCTATGGTGCAATAGTAGATGAGGTGTATTATACTTGTGTCAAGTTGTGCAGGAAACACAATCAAGGAAATCCTTCATGTAGGTCAGACAGACACTCAGGCGGTCTGTGCTCCTGTGGACCGCCGAGCTAACCGCCCAGACACCCACTGCCGACACATCTCGTTTAATCTGCAAACGCCAGGGAAGGGGTGGCTGCAGATCCAGAGACAGTTAATGCAATAACAGGTTTCAGCAGACTTACATATTTTCCCTTTGTCTCGGTGGCAGCTTGCTGAAAAACTGGCTGCATTCTCTTGCAAACGCCGCACCCTGCAGCAAAACAGAGCAGAGGAAGTTATTACAGTCGAAATCAATGGAAACCACCGCTGTGACAACTATATGATAATCTACACGGCTGATTTCAACAGATTTACCGTCATCTGTGAGAAGAATAGCGGTTTTGTGAAGAGTAGTTGGCAGCGTGCTATCTGCTCATGTAATACACTGAAAAACCTCCGACTATAGTCGTTGAAGAATAACAAGAGAAGACAATTAACCGCAAATCTGATTAAACGTGATTTTGCTTTTGAGGCTGATGAATATTTGAGTTTATTAGATTTATCATTTAGCCACATGGTTCCCAACATGGGGTCCACACCCCAAAAACAGAGTAGTATCAGGGCTATCAGGGCATAGAAATGATAAATTAAAGCACAGCTTAGATTAACCAACCACTTCCCACTTTCCCATTTTTTAACAATTTTACAAAATACTTTAATTTTACATTTACAGCTAAGTGTCTCAACAATATAGCTCGATTTATTTAATATATTTTTTTAATAGTTTCGTAACTAGACTTGAACATACAGCTGTTAACACATACACAGACATACACTGATCAGGCATAACATTATGACCACCTTCCAAAACCCTCATGCCTCCAAAACAGTTGAGACTCATCAGAGAATGAACATGGTCCTTCTGAGTGTGTCTGATAACAGGATGTTGTTAGTGGGGTCCTATGGGTTGAGGGGAGGGGCCTCTGTAGATCATCCCACAGATACTTGATCATTTTAGGATCGAGTGAATTTGGAGGTCAGGTCTTTTTGAGATTTTCCTAAACTGTCTTTGCAACATCGAGCTATCACAAGATGTTATTTACTTCTCCAATCGGTGGTTTTAATGTTGTGGCTGATCCGTGTATATCAGAAGCAACCTGCAGACTTCTGGGGGAGTAGTGAAGGTTAGTGGCTTATTTTTTTATGATTAACTATGAATTATCAAACATAAGTTAATTGGTGAAGACAATACTTCTTGATTGAACAGTGAAAATCTTCACATGCATCTAAAGATGAGACAGTGTCTCACGTATGAAGGCTGCATGGATGGAAAAGATCTCATTGTCAGCATGGATTAGGTGGTGTCGTGTTACCATGTAAGCTCCAGTTTATTGATTTAGTCCTCATATTGTGTTCTCGTTCTTCCAATTACACACCTAATACATTAGGTTATTTTCATATTTTCAGGATAATAATATCTCCTGTCAGTTTTTTCTTTTCCCAGGAACTCTGTGTCTTCTGTGTCTCTAGCAAAAAACGAGCACAACCTGTCCCAGTTACTGTGAGCTATCAACACTGTGAAAGACTCACAGGGAGCGTAGAACATCATGAGGACCGGCCTCTCCTCTCTCTTCAGCAGCTTCCTGAAGTCCTTCAAGAGTTAGACAGGGGGCAAGAAGCTTCATTATCAGTCATAAACAAAATGTAAATAATAATAATAACAATTATTCATCGGTTTTACATTGCGCTTTTCCATTTTTAGATGCTCAAAGCGCCGACAATTATATGCATTATTCATTCGCTCACACAGTCACACCCCGGAGGTGGTAAACTACAGCTATTACAGCGAATCCATATGAAAGATGTGCCAACTAGAGGTGAATCAAAACAAATTTCTCTTTCGTTATCTAAGCAAAACCTTTTCAAAAATGAACTATCCCCGAAATAATGTATACATCAGGGAAACCAGTGGCACAAAAAAACGCCTTTTCAGCATGAAACAAGCTGTGAAAACACAATCTCCTCCTGACCCTGACAACAGATCAATATATAGGACAGAAAGAATAAGAAATCCAGAGCATCTTCTAACCACATTCAATTGTTAAATTACTATTATTCAAGACTACTCCTCTCATCAGCAGCAGTCACCGGCGGTGCTGTTGTTTGCGTCGTAGCAAAACATAGCTTTCTCAGAGTTTAATGCTTAATGCAGGTAAATAAGTTTATCAGCATGTTGCCTGTATTTGCACGGAGGGGATATGTTCACCCACCGGAAGTGGTAGCGGATGTGTGAATGGGAGGTTCCTTTTTGAGGATTTAATAACGTTGAAGATACTAAATTCTGATAGATCGACTAGTTGGAAACGGACGCCATCATTTATACTTGTGTGCTCGTCAGTCTGACTCGCTCTATAACAACACCAACCAAACACTGGTCAGCGCTGCGTCTTTTTTGCCAGACAGGAAAATTTTTGTTTCTACTTCCTGCTTTACTTTCAACAATGTCGAATGAAAATTTAGCTGAAGACAAGTCTCTGAACCTCCTTGTCCCAGTTTACATGCAACGGAGAAAATCAGATAACTGATGGGAACGTGTCCTCCTCCTCCTACACACTAGGTGGCGATATGTGACTTTTCAATGGGTTAATATGGCCCCCTTTCTGGTTGACCTATTGTGTCATATAATAGCAAAGGCAAAAGCAAGAGTCGTTCATGCGGCAGACCGGCATTGTGTGCGCTACTCATGGTGCAGATAAGATGGCGCTATCCCTCACATGGTTCTTCTACCGGCTCTGTTTACCTTCTTCTTCTTCTGTGACCTGTTTTCTTGAATGTTTTTGTTACGAGGTCACACGCCAGCACAGCGGTTGTGGCGGTTGTCCAGTTAAAGTCTGATTAAGGCGTATACATGGCGGAGAAAATCGATTTCGAGTCACCTTATCTAGGTGTCTTAGTCGGATTTTAGTTGGAGTAACACGTTTACATGCACTTAAGTTGTCCAGTTAAAGTCGGATTAAGGCAATAATTCGTTTTTTTTTCATGTGCATGTAAACATACTGACATTGTCTGCCATATGTGACCATCACTTTAAATGTCTAATGTCATAAATCAATGTTGATATTAGCACTTTTTTGTATTGTCCAATCTTCTGTTGTGTTGAATATGTTTACAGTCGAGTGGAAGCAAATCTCCCTTCTGGGACAAATAAAGTCTAAAATCTACTCCCACTCATTATCAGTGGTGATACCAATACTCGGCCCTATTCAATTGCACATCATATTCATCACATCTGCAATAAAGGATTGTTCTTTCTTTTTTTCCTTGACAGCAGGTGAATCACCCTCATAGTAGTTTCTCTTCCTCATCATCGCGTCAAAAACTTCCAAAAAAAGAAAAGAGAAAAAAGAGCCATATTCAGCACAATCCTCTGTTGACAGTTCCAACAAGCCCTGAGGCAAAAACAGGCAAGGCAAGCAAACTGTCAGCTTTTCTGTTCATTAAATTATATCACTTTTTTTTTTTTTTTCCCTTCTTTCAAATGCTGCATAAACTCTATCTGTGAGCAGTCAGTTGTCAGGCTACAGGCTGCGTGATCTGACCTGATCAACTACACTGGACGTCTCTTTGATGATAAAGGCGTCGTATGTTGCTTTCATGTGGAGCTTTGTGCTGCAGAGATCTAAGCTCTCCAGCCAAGTGCATCGGCTGCTGTGTTACGCTCTTATTCTTGCAATCACACTTACAATCATCAAAAAATAAAGCAGGTCCTTCCCGCTTTATCAGGAGCTCAGGAACTTGTGCCGACCACCACTTACTTTTTCTGTCTCTATATGGAGGACATCCTTGGCCTCTGGGTTCTCCTCCCACAGCGGAGGCCCTGACGGGTCTTTCAAAAATGCCACCATCGACTGAATGGAGAAAAAAAAAAAGAAGTCAAAATGATGAATCAGCCTGTCTAAACAAAAGCAACACTTAAATGATGCGACAACTGCTCTGGCACAAAATCACCCCATGAACAATGGGGTGATGATTCACGTGAGCGCTGCCGAAAGTCGCTCCTGAATTTAGTTGAGGCGAAGCTGTAATCTGTGCCAGATGGAAGACTGTATAGTCTATGCATCCAAGACGTGTCGGAGTTATTTCCGTACTTTAGCACGTCTGGTAATGGGCTTTCTGTAAATACAATGAACCATATGTCCGTGGAGGCAACAGCAGGAAATATTTCGCCGAGCGGTGCTGTAACAATGACGTATGGACACGTATATACTTTATGATCTTGACGTTTATTATGTGATGGTTTAAATTGAGACTTTGGGTGTTTTATTGTCTCAACATGACTTTCCATCTGTTAGAAGAAGAAATACAAAAACACTAAGAAGCTCCTCCATATTTTAGATATTATCAGTTAGGAATGAATGCATCATTTTTAAATATTTAAATTCCAATTGGACTTAAATAATTAAAAAAATTGACACTTTAAATTGGTAAGTTGTCCATGTGCCGCTGTCAGGTCATGGATGTGTGTCTGTAGCCATAGTTTTTGCAGTGTCCCACAGTGTTGACACTGGACGGACACATGTTGGCAGCTGTTTAAGACACATGAGGTCACAGTCGGCCTTCATTGACGTGATCCTTCGAAGTTTGGTTGGTAATCTCAACAGGAACTAATGTGAAGGATGGTTAAGGTTTAGTTGACCGTCAATATCACTGGTTTATATGCACCAATCAGGCATAACATTATGACCTAATATGTCCTAATATTGTGTAGCTCTGTTGTGCCTCCAAAACCCATCGGAGAATGAACATGGACCTTCTGAGGGCGTCCTGTTGTGTCTGGTAACAGGATGTTGTTAGTGGGGGTGTTATGGGTGGAGGGGAGGGGCCTCTCACTGTGGATCATGCCACAGATACTTTATTTGAGTTTGGGATCTAGTGAATTTGGAAGCCAGGTCAACACCTTGTGCTGTTCTTCATGTTTTTTGAGTTGTTCCTAAACCAGGGTAAAGGAGGCTGCATCCTGTCATTGCTGTGGGGTGGGGGGCCCTGGTCTGGTCTAGGTGGGTGCTACACATCAAAGTAACATCGACATGAGTGAATGTCAGGGCCAAAAGTTTCCCAGCAGAACGTTGAATCGTCACAAGATGGTCGATGTTATTTACTTCTCCTGACAGTGGTCATAATGTTATGCCTGATCAGTGTATGTAAGTTTTAGCTCATTAAAGACAGGGCTGATTCTATTAAGTGATGTGTTGTGTGATTTATAGTATGTTCCCAAACATTATAAAACTCACATCTGTGAAATGACGACAATAGTATACAAAAAAAACCCAATTAATGTTTTTTTGTCCTCATGTTTGGTTTGTTGCAGAATTGTGTAGCAACAGATGGAGATGGAACATTATTGACAAATGTTAGTTGAGTGCTGTGGTAGTTTCTTCATAGACTGTTAATCCCACATCAACATAAACCTCTTTATTATAACATGTGGCAAATATGATGATATTATTTTCAACTGGCATGGTTACGTAAAAATTGTAATGTAATAGTGAAAATCTGAACCAAATTTAGCTGATATGGTTTGATATCTCCTCAACGAACAGTTGCTTATTCACACATCTAGAATTTACTTTATCATTTGAAGCCATGTTTATATCCACTGATCCATTCCCTCCTAGTTTTTTAGTCTTTGTAGAGACTCATGAGGGAAATACCCGTCTCTTTAGTTGTTCGAGCTTGTTCACCAGCGAGTCTCATGCTGCGTCTCTCTGCTGTTGTGTTGTGGTTTTTAGAGCTTTTACTCGAACGGCTGCCTGCTGTCACAAAACAGCAGTAAGACAGTGAACCGGCGTGGCAGTGGGAGTGAGGCTGCCCAGATGTAGATTCTTCAGTGAAAATTATTCACATTTTCACGCTGTGTTAAATTAAAACTAAATTTAATCAAAGTTTTACCTAATTTAAATTAATAAAAGTAAAAATTAGCCAGCACACATTTATCTCTACGTCTCTTTAAAATACTGGGTTAATATAAATACTATACCTAACCTCTGAATGTAGAAATAAGATATGATTATACAAATCAATCAAGACCATATATGAAATATTTACACTTATTAATTAGACTGAATTAGACTCCAAGTATTAGTCATTTTTTATAGCACCTGCAGAGTGAGGCAGCTCTTATCGAACTAAATGAATAAATTAATTAAAATCCAAAACGCTGAGCTCCAGGGGAGAGATTCATGTTCGTTAATGGCTGAACTAATACTATGACAACTGTGCACATTTGTAATTACTACGCATCAGACAACTGTGCTGCACACGTGAAGAATACAGGATTTCAGATAAGCACTCACCTTGAAGGTAGCCGGCCTGCCGTACTCCGTGTGGAACGTCCCATCTCTGCAAAAAAAAAAAAAAAACACGCACACACAAGGCTCAGCTCAGAACACCAGGAGAGTAACGGACTGCTAAGCTGCAAATGCTGAATTACTTTCCAAAAAGCACTGAGGTGTGGAAACGTGTCGGGCAGCCAATTCAGTTTCTGGGTACTCACTTGTAATGCAGCAGCTCTGCTCCTCCACGTTTGGAGCTCGGGTCCACCTTCACTTTCTTACACAGCTTGCGGCCCTCTGAGTCTCTGAGGGAGAGAAAACGTAGAATGATAGAATTATTAAACTGTTGCAAGTTGAAATAAACTAAAGCAAACATTATTTAAAGGATTCTTTCTTTTTTTTTTATTCTGCTATGTTCTTTATCAATGACACTTTCCTTCACCACTGCAGTGCTTTTACTCATACATAGTGCAGCTTTTATTGTGTATTGTTGCTACAGTTTTTCTTTTTATAGCGTCCAACCAACCCAGAAAGCTGCTAAACTGCTAAACTTACTCTTATATTCATCTAAAATTTAGAATGGTACAGCCTACAGTGAGCATCATTTATTCATTGGGGGGGAAAAAAAACCCATAGAAGCCCATTAAAAATTCCCCAAAACACAATAATCCTAACACAATCTCAAATATTATCATGAAATATTTGTGGAAAAATCTTTATTGTTTACAAGAAAAACTAACAAAATTCCTGACAGTGTCAATATGTCAGTTCTCAACATCGTCGGTGTCAGAGTCAACAAATAACAGAGAACGTGTTCAAAACTGAACAAAAATTAAATAAAGCATCACATCATCAAATTGATATATTTAGTACTCCTGCCATTGGCACGCAGTAGAGGTCTGATCCTGGCTGGCATGTTCCACATGAGCCTTTCACACTGTTGAGGGATAATCATGTCCCATCCTTGAATTGCTTCTTTTAATTCGTTTAAATTATTAGTTTTTTTTGGTTTGCACTTTGAACAAGACTTTTTCATAATCCACCACAGATTCTCAATGGGGTCAATCTACTGGCCCTGGATGTGTGGCAATGGGCATTATCTTCTTGAAACATTTAGTCTGGACCTCGCCGGAACATGTGCCAACACCAGCAGCACTCATGCATCCCTAAACCACAATACATGATACTGCCTCCACCATGTTTGACAGTAGGAACCGTACATGCAGGAGATGATGCTTGGCCTGGCTTTCTGCGCACCCTCACATTAGCAGGAGGAAGATAAAGCTGGAAACTGGACTCATCTGACCACAGAATCTTCTCCCAGTTCCTGACTGTCCAGTTCTTTTCTTCTTGGGCCCAACGATGCCAGGCTAAGCTCTGTCTCTCATTGATCAGGGGCTTCTTGACAGTCTTGTGGGACCTTAAACCATGATCTAAAAGTCGACCATTGAACACTGGACACCAGTTTGGTTTGACCACTGCTGTTGAAGCTCCTGTGATGTCATTCGGTGTTTTTTTCCTCCACATGCTGATCAGGATGTGGTCATTTCTTGCTGAAGAAACCCTTGGACGCTCAGATCTTGGTTTGTCTTCCAAGCTGTTGGTTTGTCTGTGTTTCTGCAGAGTGGATCCAACTGCTGAAGGGCTGCATCTGCACTTCCTGGAGATCTGGTGGCAGCTGTGTCCTTCCTGGCTGAGAATCTGTATCTTCAGGCATGTTTCCTGAGTTTGGTTCCTTGTTTTAGCCATTTTTGTCTCTGAAGAAGTTTCAAATGTGCTGGCTTTATATAGACACGAAGCATAGCAACAGAAAAAAATGTGTCTTTTCATAAAAAGCACGGCCTTCATTAGTGGATCGCTGGTACCAAAATGACCCTTTACTCTTGTGTATTTTTGTGGAACAAATCAATTTTAAGCTTTTAATGACTTGTTTTAGGATTTGTTTGGTATTTTGTCTGTGACTGCACTAAAAGAAACTGCACTAAAAGACCTAAGAGTGATTCTTAATGCAACATTTCACAAATGCATGGGGTGTCTGAAAACTTTTTCCCCACCACTGTATACCATTTTTGGTATATTCTTTGTTTGTTTAATGTTTCTATTTCTGCGTAAGAATCGGCCTTGTTAATACATCCTTTGTACAAGTTATCTGCAGGCAAAGAAGATGCTACATAAAGACATGACAGCTTTGTGTTTTCATCTGAGGATCACATGCATAGTGTTCTATTTTCTCCATGTATTAGTTATTCCAATATGCACACACAAACACTCCGATCTGCAGTGTGGATGCGGATTACAGCCTGTATGTATGAGGCTTATTATTTCTAATTGAAAAAAAGACTATAACTGGAAACAGAAATAAATATGCATGCAGCCACCTACACATACTTCACACTGGCTTCAATGAACCACTGTGAGCGTGAAGTACCTTCCCTTTCTGTAATAAAGAGCATGGAAAATATGCATTCACTTAGCGACAGATGGATAAAAGTACAGAGAGGTCTGATGCAAATAAGCTCAAAGAGGTGGAATTAAATAGTGAATCCCAGACCAACAGCAAAAGCAAAAGTCACAGTATCTTTCTTCACCGTTCCATAAAGAGGAAGTAAATCAGTGTACATGTTGCAGGTCTAATAAATAAATGTGTGCTTAATGCCACGTTCGGCTGACTCATGACGGCAGATGGCAGCAGTCGGGGCACACCAGGAGCAGATGTGACCTCGACACATATTTGGACATGCAGTCACCTGAGTCAAGACCAGCCGGCTGCGTCTAACTCCTTAAAACCAGACACCAGCGACAGACTGTGTGGAAACTATGTAGTCAAAAATCTTTGTACAGGGTTTTTTATGTCCTAGAATCCTTAAATCTGTAAAAATGAGACGCAGGACTTATTTAGGTTGAGCTTTCTTAAGAAATTCCATGCTAAACGACTGCTAATACCAGTCTTACAACTTGTAAAATGACTGAACGCTGATCTATGTAAAGCTACTTCCTTAGATCTTTCGAAATTATATGAATAATATGGCAGAAATTATCCTGTTAAACTGGTAAATATTCACTTCTCACAGCTGCTTTAGGGGTCAAAGCTTCAGAATATGAATGGAGCCTGATGAGAGTAATCTTCACCCAGCAGAGGATAATGTGTTGTTTTAATAGCCGCACGCTAACGTTTTAACCTAGTTTAAATGTGCACATGCATGCATTATTTCAGACTCTTATCTTGTACGAAAGTCAGGACAGTTTTGCCACGTACTTTGTTTATGACTTTCTACGCCTCTACTCACACTGAAAGAATCTGAACGGGCCACACACTCGTTTACACTCAGATAAAAGAACGGATGCTGGCTTTCATCCTCTTTCCCGGTACAAACACAGTGAAAAAATGACTCAGAGAATAAACATCACTTGCCATTATCTCCCTGCACTGTAGCTCCTGTCGGCTGACCAATGAAAGAGCAGTACTCTACAATTACGGAAGAAAGCCCAGAGACGTTGGGAGTGACTCACTAGCTGATGTTCAGTACAAGAGAGAGAACAACGGCTGTGAGTGGCAGTTCATTAGAGGTTTGTCCGCTGGGTGAGCTCAAGTGTTCTGCATTCCTCTCGGGGATAACGTCAATCGATGCGTCAGCGCTCTAACGCGGTGCTCAGCAGGAAGTCAATGCCGAGGCTGATAGGACATTTAGAGCGGCTGGTCGCCTTCCGTCGGAGCCCTCGGTTAATACAGCGTCACATGTTTGTCACCGGTTAAATGATGAGTTGTCAGAGGGGGATTCTAGTAGATTTTAGTGTTTGCTACATGAACATGAACTGGTAGATGAATAAAAAACTGCTGTACTAGCTCAGCTTCATCAAGAAACAAAGTAATCAGATGATCAGTTTCAGATAAATTTCAAACTAAAACCAACTCAAGGCGAGAGAGAAAATGATAAACCAAGCTGTTACGAAAATCATCACATTTTACAGATTGAGATCCTTGTCCAACTTTGAACTATGTTTGGAGTTCACTGAGTGTCTGGCACACCCAGGCTGTGACCTTTTAGCTTTCTGCAGAAACTATGGAGCTCCTCAAACAGCCTCTTGGGACTGGCGTCAAAACCGAGTCACTCTCCATGTTGGACAGAAAAAAAACAACACTTCCTGATTCAAAATCCTCACTCCACCTCCAAACAAAGCGTTGGGTACCATGGCTAACTGTGGATCCAACGTTGTTTTGTTCCAAAGTCTCAGGAATGACTTCTCTATCTAAACAACGAATGACAGAACGCTGAAGGCTGTTGCGATGGTGATATTTGTGCTCTCTTTTGTCCAGCTTTTACCAATTACAATGACATATTGTTTGCTGAGTCATACTCAAAATACCCAATGCAACTTTAAGCATACATTACACTACAGGCCAAAAGTTTGGAAGCAACCTCAAGTTTCTGTTCACAATGTCTTTCTTAAAAAAAACGGCTGTGAGTTCTATGTATTTACTGCATAATCAGACGTTGCTTTTATTGATATGAACCATTTCCCTCAGTTTACCTTTAGGTGAACACTGATGTTACCAGAACATTTCTGAGTAAATGTCAGAAAAGAAGGGCTTAGTTTTAGGGTCGAGGAGATTTGCAAGAGTCACAAAAGCAAAAGTCAAAAACACAGTTTGCATTATTCACTTTAACTCTCTGGCTTTAGAGAGTCTGCATACAAATATCCCTCGTGGAATAAATGCCTCGTATATGCCCTGCTGCTGTTAAAGCCAGAGGAGGTTACTTTGAAGAATTAATAATTATAGTAGAAATGTCTTCTGATAAGTTTCTCTTTATATAATAATCATGTTTATTTTGATGCAAAGTAAACCAATGAAACTATGGTCTTTTATGGAGAAATCTGATTGCAGTTGCTTCCAAACTTTCGGCCTGTAGTATAGACTTGAATAAAAGGCTGGAACCAGACTTTTACATTTAGTCAAAGGTAAGAGAGACACTTTATAAAGGATTAATAATGGATTTATCATGGAAAAAGGATGTAAGAAAGAAAGAATCCTAATCCATGCATTGCTTGTTTGTGCTCTGTTATTCCCACTGTCCTAACGAAAGGCCATATATATATTTATATATGTTCCAGAGGAATGAAAGAGGGGCAGCTCAGTCCTGTTCTCCCTTCCTGTATGAGATCATCCATCCCACTGGTGGATCCCAGTTGGCCAACACTCAGGTCCCTGTCATCTGTTCAAAGTGTGTCATTCTGGCCTTGGTGGCTCTCTTCCCTGGCAGAGCGGCCCGTTCTCACGCTGTGATGTGCGCTCTCCTCTCTCTCACCCTCTGTCCACCGTGAGCTCTCAGCTGGAGCTTTGATTTGGAGCCGGTCCATTTGAGACGGAGGAGGAAAATGCCAAACAGCACAATGCTCTGCTACGGAGCCTGGCACCGGAGCCCCGCGGCCCCGTCGCGATGAACCCGGCTCTAGCTCTAGCTCCCCCGGCGGGAACCTGGCCTCGTGTGAAATCTCTGCTTAGCATTAGCGCGCTCTGTAGAAGGAGGATGAAGGGAGGGGGCGACGCCGTGGTCTCCCACACGGAAACAGCAGGTGAGTCGAAAAGTAAACACGAAGAAAAGGACACGCATCACGGAGTGTCTTTCTCGAGAAACGCGGACACCAGCACCGCTGACAATCCCTCCAGACTGTTTTGAATTTCGTTTCTCTTCCTTCCCGTCCAGCAGGTCTTCGATCCCGGATAAGGTTGAGGGAGATTGTGAACGCCGGAACGAGCACCGGGTGTCAAATGGGAGTTATTCCCTTCCTCATAGTTTCCTGTTTCATGATACACGCTTCCCTCTCTGGTGCAGAGGACGGTTCGTGCACTTGATGAGTTGACAGGTGTTAAAAAAAATAAAAAAGAGAAAGAAAATAGTGGACGGGTGCAGCAGAAGGGCCAGAGAAACAACCAGCCATAGTCAGATCACTGAGGAGAAGAGCAAGCTGAGAAAACAATTCCTGTCTAAAGAGTAGCTAATATTTAGCATTTAGCTCTATAGCAGATGTTCTCCATAGAGTCATATGACAAATATACCGTTTATTTATTTATTGTTGTTTATTTAACAGGGACAATAGCTGGAGAGTTGGAAAAATGTGACATATAAAAGACTTGTAGCTTACGACACAGGACTACGGCGATTCATGATAATATTGTTAATTTATTCTATTTTTTTTATTATTACTTCTGCTAGAGGGTACTGCACTGGTTTTCTTGTTATACCTAAATACAGACTAGTTCTCTTTTCAATTTCTGCTAGAAAAAGTGACTTAAATTATTTTTCATGCATCTTATTGATTTAAACTCCAGTCTTCTGATTAGATCTGTAGTATTTTATCAGAAATATTCTGATTACAACAATAGTTTTCCATTTTTTAAGTAAAGTTTCTTGTCAGTGTAATGAGAGTTTTTGAGAAATGCCCGTATTGCTCAAAGCTGCATATCAAACTAGAGTGACTGCCTTGGGCCTAGACGTCTTTGCCAACTTGTCAAATTTCAGTTCACGTCTATTTCTGTCCAGACCGTTTAGTGAAGACTTGAGGTGGTTTCGCCAAAAAATTTAAGAAATTACCTCAAGGCATATTCGAGACATTACGTTCGCAGCGCGGCCAAAAATGTGTCTTTGTCACGGCAACTTTAATCTGATTTCATTCTCGAGTCCAAGTGGACGTTTGTGCCAAATCTGAGGGAATTTCGTCAAGGCAATTCTGAGTCACTGTATTGTGAGTATTGGTCGGATGGACGACACGAAAACAGAAAACCTGCAGTCAAGAATAATGTTATTATTTTAATATGCAACTATTTGCTTAGAAGCCTACAAACAAATTAAAGTAAAAAAAAAAAGATAAAGTCAAAGTTACAAAAAATCCTTCTTCCTATGCTTCAGAGCGTAGAATCCAACAAGTGCATTCATTACCATTTACTTGTACATTTAACGTAACCCTGAAGATAACCCTGAAAAAGGAAAAACTAAACCTGAAATGGTCCAAATAGATGTAACACATCACATCTAAAGCTTCAAAAGCTGTAATAAGTGAGTGGTCTTCTGTCAGATTGAGCCTGTACAACAGAACCAGCAGAACGAGGCCATTTACAGCCCAGAGGAAAACCCATAAATTGTCCATCTGGACGACAGCGGAGACATTCTTGGGACGGCTAAATTGCTCTGCCTTTATAACTGCTGTCAGAAATTTCCTTGGACAAAAAAAGGCATTAATGTCAAAAATGACGGGGGAGTCTTCGAAGGATCGAAGGAGAAGGAGCCTTAGACAGTGTTGTCTTTTTTTATTTATTTTGTGCATTTACTTACCCACAGTTGACCCAGGCGATGGTCCCTTGGCCCTTCACCGTCTGGGCGACATCGGACAGCAGTTTCAGGTGGGAGTCCCCTGATGTCGCTACGGGCGGAGAAAAAACACCAACGGTCAGCCTCGTTACCAAAACCATTCAATAGCTGTGGAAACCCGGAGACTTGGGACACAGAGGACACTGTCATCTGAAGCACAGTGGAGAGGAATTGAGTTACAGTCGGAGCTCAGTGTCCTGCTAAAGCACCAAGCGGCGAAGAAAGGGACCAGTGAGTTCGGACTGGAGGGATGATGGAGGAGCACTCTCTAATACCTTTCAGAGGATGCGTTCAGGGACGGGGCTTAAGTTACATCAGCTTTCAACATCTTACAATGGTGTCTGAGCAGGAGCTGGGAGGATTATATGGTCGCACAAAGGCTCCGCAGCTGCTGAGGCGAACCAAATTCTTCGGAGCAAACGGCGAAGCACAGCAGGTATCTCTAAAGGAATCACTTCGCTCCTTACTACGATATCTCGAGACATTATCGACGTCGTGCGACGGCGTGGAGAGTTCACGACCACGGGAGATTTTGCACAATCTGCTGCGTCAGAGAAATAATGTGGTTGAGTCGTACGCTTTGCTGTCTGTGTCAGGAACGAGAAACTAGTATGATGTAAACTATACAGGCTACAACTACACACTGTAATAATACTGATTTTAATCAGATATGGCCAGCAAAGCGGATTCCTTTGAGTAAAGTAAACAATGTGTAATATTCTAGTTCCTGAGCAACACAATACATCATTTTTATACTCCCCTGAAACCAAATGTGTTTTATTCAACTGGTTAAAAAAAAAAAAAAAGAACAATTCCTCTCGACGCTCCGGGCCAAAACTATATTTAGACGTAGAGGCACTGCCATGACTCCCCAGGGTCCCGCCTTGCTCGGCTTCGGAAACAAAAACATCTGGCATGTCGGTGTCAGTTTATTACCGTGTATGGAGCAGGATGCTGACTGGTTGTTCGTCGTTAATGTTTGATGGAAGCAAAACCAGAACAAAACTCGACGGGGATGCGACCGACGGGGACGTGAAAAAAAGGGCGAGGCTGTTTATTCGAGGCTGCGAGGTGACAAAGGGCGGGAAGGAAACCTTTGGCGTCTTTTAGGAGGAAGCTCTACGTGAAGCTGCAGCCAGTGATCAATCAGCAGCGCGGCTCGATACGAGGAAGGCTAATGTAGGCTGATATGGGTCATGAATCTCGAGACAAATCTCCGTGGCTCTGAGAGCCCTCGGTGGCTTATTGAGCACTTTAAGGGTCTTTTGAATGCATAAAAATTAGTAACGTGGAGCAGCTCCTTCTATACGGCTGTATTCCTCTCCTTTCTCGGAAATCTGCAAATGAGAGCGGAATTAAAATTCACTGGGGTGCATTAAGGGTTCCCTAATGGCAGGAAGGAAACACAATTTGTACTGTATAACTATAATTTCATTCGACTGTTTTGGTTTCTACTTAACAGCTACTCTCTAATTCTGTAAGATAAGGACTTCTGAGTTCATTACTGGGATAGACCACTGTGATCATCCTTTGAAAGCGCGCTGCGGGGCCAACGCTGCACAAAACATTAATTCTAAATACACTTTAAGAAGCCGCGGTAGACGGTTCTTAATGAAATACATTAGATTTCTGTAGAAGTCCCACTGCATGATGGCACTTTACTATAACAAAGGATGAGCAGATGAATGTGAATGCATTTGGGTTTCTGCGAAATTATACAATATACAGTATTAAAAGAAAGAAAAACTGTGACAAAACACAATTAAAATGTGCAGACATCTCTGACAATAGCCAATGTCAATGTGTCTATTATGTAATGTTGCCGTTAACTGAGCATAGATTCTATTAACTTTAATGAAGCCGCATTTATTTGGATAAAAATATAATTTGGGAAAGGACAGACAAGAGATGCCACAGATGAATCTAAGGCGTTGACGAATGCAAAGCGTTCATTAAACTGTAAATCTGCCAGCTGGTTATAATAAAACCATCTGAATTGTGTGTAATACCACACACCTACAAGTAAATTATCATAGCAGCTATAAAACCATAACTACCCTCAGATAACAGTGTGACTATTTGGATCAAGCTATAAAAAAGTTCACCAGTGGAACTCCATCTTGAATTTGATACGTACGTCATCTGCGTCCGCTAAACACGACTTAATACAACTGAGAGTCGAACACAGAGCTCACTTCACTAAAGCTAAGTTTTATCTGAACGTTGACCCGTTATGGCCCCGATGCAGAGGCCAGTCAGCTGATTTAGTTCACATGTTCTGGCTGGGTCTGATTCTTTCTACCTTTAGGACAAGTACCTTTAAATCCATGCTGGTCCTTATCTGCTCTGTGCCCTGTTTGGTTTAACATCTGAAGATCTTCATGTTCTCCTGACGCCTAAAGTCCACGTTATCGTGGCTTTCACCACACTCCTGGCAAAACATTTGATCCTTTTCCAATGGAAACAACGCGCTGCGCCTTCCTTTTCTCGTTGGGTTACTCATGTTTTGTATTTCTTGAAGTTAGGTATCCTCCCATTCATTTTTCCAGATATTGAGGCCCTTTTTTTTATTTCTATGAGTCCTTGCAGGAGCCCGTTGATAATGGACAGGATGGAACGTAGGTACAGCTCCAAAACCCATTACACCCCCACCACCCCCCTTTTTCCTTCTGTGTTTTGTTTGTTTATTTATTTATTTATGTATCTATTTATTCTCTTACTCCTTAATGTGCTCATGACCTGTGACCCTATGGGTGAGTTGGGATGATGAATCCATTGTATCAATGTATCTAATGAATAATTCACTTGCATGTATTTTAATGATGAATGCATAATTTGATGTGATAAAGCTACACATCTTCAGTACTTTCTAAAAAAATGAATAAAACAAATTTACACAAAAAAATATAGAAAGTTAAAAGTGGTGTTTTTCTAGTTTGCAGCCATATTAAACACTGCACGCACAACACAAGATACCATCACACAAATGTCATTTGGTTTTGCAGCCCTCCACAACAACCTCTACAATGACAAACAGTCTAAGAGCTACTGAGACGACACCAGCATTATCCACAAGTGTTTACTTTGATTGTCTATCGAGACTGTCGTCATTCTCGCCGCCTCCTTCAACAAAGGCAACGCATACGCGACCAGAAACTCACGCTGCGACGTATGCAGTGACCCAACATGACACATCTGGAAAATGATTCTCTTGTGCGACGCCCGTCGTGTGTGTGTGACGTCCGTCTTGTCTAACCTGTCTTGGTGTAGAGCACCAGCACGTTGGTTCTCGTCCTGAGCAGCTTCTTGAAGTCTTTGTGGTCACTGACTTTCTCTATGAGAGGAGACACCTTCACCGCCTCCAGCGCCGACAGCAGCCACACCTGGTGAAACATACACGCAGACACACAACTTTAACCGACACAGGGGGCGATACAGACACACGGCAACGGGGCTGATTATCACGTTTAACCAAACAACATGTGTGTAAAGCTCAGAGCGTTAATAAATATATCAGACACTGGTGTTAAATGTCCGATTTAAACGCTCTTTAATTATATGTCTATTTTAGAGTTGGTCACAAATCCTCCAGGTCAGGTAATTACTTGTATGGTATACGCCAAGTCCCCACTGGATGATATACACTGATCAGGCATAACATTATGACCACCTTCCTAATATTGTGTAGGTCTCCCTTGTGCCTACAAAACAGTTTTACCTCATCAGACTCATCAAACTTTTTTTGTGTGTGTGTGTTTGGCTGCTGCTGCCATCAGGACAACATTACTATGGGGTGGGGGGGTGGAGGGGTCTGGTCTGGTCTAGGTGGGTGCTACACGTCGAAGTAACTTCCATGCAAATGAATGTCAGGGCCAAAAGTTTTCCAGCAAAACACTGAATTGTCACAAGATGATCAATGTTATTTACTTCTCCTTCTCCTGGTCATAATGTTATGCCTGATCGGTGTATAATAACCAAATTCTTTTCAGCTATTGTTGCAGAAACAAGACGGAAAGATGTGTCTAATAACAATCTGTACTTAAGGTGCAACACAGGTAGTTGAACTAATAACATGAAACATCTACTATGTGAAACAGAGTGCGTATAGAGAGCTGTGCACTTTAATCAAGGATGACTAAGGAAGAAAAAACAACACAAAACAACAAGACTGATTGCACTCGGGCCGTTTAAAGTTATTTCCATGCATTCTAATCGTCTCTGTCCCCTGTCCCATCACCATTCATTAAACAGCCCCTTATTTCTGCCGACGAATAACTAAATTAGACACCAAACATTGTCTGCTCGCTCAGCGGATCCGGCCTGATGAATGATATCACCTGGAACGAAAACAAGCACCTCTCAGCCTCGTTTTCTAAATTTAATTCCCAGCTTGACGCTCTTCAGCGGTGAGGCTGCGGGGAGTCTTAAGACGCCACACTTTGCACATCAGTAAATGTTAAAATTACAGGAGAGAAGCATGAGTGTAATCAGTTATACGGCTATAATAAGGACTGTTTGCGTTGGGCTGGGGTGCTTTTAAATTTTGTCACCTGTGCATAAGTCAGATCAGGCCGCGTACAAGCTGTGTTAGTATTTGTTAAGGACCCGGGGGAGGGAGGGATAATTAGAGGCTGGCTAGGTGACACTTTTCAGCATAGGTGTGCGTTCGGTTCCTTTGAGAGCAAAGGAGGCAACACTACGACGAGTTGAGCCGGGATGCGAAGCTGTCTCACTTATCGAGGCGAGACAAGAAATATGACGCTCAACGGCCGCCAAGAAGGATTAAAATTATGGAAAGTGAACAGGATGCTTACTTAATCACTCACTTCCTCTGTAAACAGTGGAACATTTACTGCAGTCATTTTTCTAGTACAAATAATGGCAGCTATCAAGACCCAAATGGTGCTTGTGGTTACTCGATGGGAGGAGAACAAGTGGTACAATATTTTATAATAATGAAAAGTGATAAGATGCACAGCAGAGCTGAAAAACAGAATCCCAATATAAACCAAATTACTGTATATCTGTGTAATGCCATAAAAAAAGACAGGGCAGTTCAATACATTAACAGTGGTAATATTTCTTTTTTTTCTAGGCTAGATGAACTAAACAGCCACAACATTAAAACCACTGACGGGAAAAGTGAATAACACTGACCATCTTGTGACAATTCAATGTTTTGCGGAGAAATTGGATTCCTGGACATGAAGCACTCACCTGGACCAGACCAGGAACCCCCAACACCCCAATCCAGCCTGACACAGACACACACATAACAGCTTCAGTAAAAACTAAAAAAAAAACGTGAAGAACGGCACAAAGGTGTCGATTCACTAGATCACAATATTAGGAATGTGGTCATAATGTTATGCTTGATCGGTGTACATACGCAGAATAAGTTCATGTGAATGCTTCTTCTTTTTTTTTTTTTTTTTTTTTAAATCAATTACTAACCCCCTGCTGGCTTGAAAAATGGCTCCGTAAAGCGTGTTACTTTCTAATTTACATTTGAGTTCGAAAAGAACCAAATGATGAACCGGAGTCACAGAAATAAAACGTGTTACAAATCACTCCAGCTGTATAATCCACTCGTCTACATTCATTCTTTCACACTCAGAGTGTTCCAGAGAACACTTTCTCCGGTTAACTCGGTGAATTCCAGAAACTTGTACGAGCTTTGAAGAAGCCGTATGAAAGAGGGTTTGGAAAGGTTTAAGGGATGTTTTGGCAGATTTCCTGATGGGACTCTGGTTCACCTTTAAGATCCGTTACAGCTGCTGAAAATCCAGCACGCATACAGCCGCCATCTTCTGCGAAGGGACTAGTTACAAACTTTATATAACTTTTTAACCTTTCAAGTGTTTAATATTCCAGAGACAGGTTCTGAATGGGGTTTTCCAGCTAAGCAATTAGAAAAATGCCGTGAGACGGTGATATGTCAGACTGTCAGCGAGAGTCTGTCCTACAGCTTTACAGACTATTGAGAAAGTTCAATCAGTGGTGGACGAAGGTGGTGACAGAGATCACGCTGATTGACTGTTAAAATCAGCAAACCAGTGCACATGAACAGGAATGGAAGTCATGCAAGTAAGCAAACCACAGAAGCAAGAGGGCACAGATTACTTATTTCATTGTTCACCTTTATTTTATCTGAACATTCAAGCACACGAATATTAACTATGGTGTAGACCAGCATAATTCAGAACAGCTCCTAATTGTGGGTTGTAGCACTTCCTAGCATCTTAGCTAGTCCTACTTCTTCCAGTTTACTCTTCTTTCTGAAAGGTTAACAATAGACCACTGCAACCTGCTCAATAGCTGCCAAGTAGCAGCTGGTAGTTTGTTTTTTTGTTTGTGTGTTTGTTTTTTGTGATGTTGGTTCGTGTTTGTTCAAGCAGCTTCACATATTTAAAGGACCAGTGTGTAGGATTCAGCAACATCTAGTGGTGAGATTGCAGACTGCACCTACTGTACCTTCGACCCGACACTAAAATAGTCTATATGTATGTGTGGACCAAACCAAAAAGGACAAAGAACACCTGGCAGAGAAGGCCGACTGTGAAATGGCATCATGCTGCTTGTGTCTGGGCCAAAGAGCTGCACTTGAATGCACCACAAAGGCTATAGCCTGCTATATAGCTGGTATATATATTCTACAGCAGCATAAAAGGAAATAACTCTTAACCCCTTCTACGTGGCAGTAGGTATTAAACTGGAAGAGCTGCAGGGCAGAGCATGACTCTTGTGAATCGTGCTGATCAGATGGTCTACATTTCATCTAGGTGTTTATGTAAGATGTTAAATGAGAAAAGCCTTCAGTGTGTACTTTGGACCTTTCTCTTCTCGTGCACTGGTTCTCTAAGCTGAACAGCCAATCGGAGCGATGCCTCTGGTTCACTCACTCATTCAACATCAGCTGAACTGGCTGCAGACTCGTCTAAACCGTGTATGACACTAGAAAAACACTGTGCAAACCAGGTCCACAGACATTCAGTCCAATACTTCAGGTAAGAAAACACAACAGGGCTGGATAATAGAATTGTTGTAATAATACACAACAATAATCATTGAAAAGTCATATTTAATTTCTCTCTAGCACTGATGCTAGCGAGAAGGTCCGGGTTGGGTGGAGTTTGCATGTTCTCCCTGTGTCTGTGTGGGTTTTCTCCGGGTAATCCGCTTTCCTCCCACCTCCAAAGACATGCTCTTTAGGCTAATTGGTGACTCTAAATTGACCCCAGGCGTGACGGTGAGTGCAAATAGTTGTTTGTGTCTATGTTAGACCTGTGACAGACTGGTGACCAGTCCAGGATGTACTCTGCCTCCGCCTGATGACAGCTGGGATAGACTAAAACAAACCTCCATGAGGATAAGTGGTAGTAGAAGATGAGATTCAACTGAATCCAACACACTGAAGCTTTAATGCATTTATTTTACTATACAAGAGCCTTCTAGTGTCAAAATGCTTCCATTTCATGCACGATAACGTGAAAACTGACACATTTCTACACACTTCCTGTAGCATGAAATAAACAGACTGGTACCTACTCCGACACGGATGCTGTCAGTGCGGCAACGCCGCTGATGGTTGTGATAAAAACGCGTCCTTCACCGACTGAAGCGTGCGTCATCTCCCAGTGACAGATAGCGACAATAATAGAAATAACTAGACTGCGCTGACAGTTTCCACACAAAGCATCGTAAGTGGCATGCCCCATTCACGAGCGGCATTACTGCGCTGCTGATGATTTAAGCTGTAATTCCATTACATTACAGCGAAGCACTTGCACAGGCAGCTAATACACAAAGTATGAATGCTGCAGGGCAGTGTGATGGAGAGCGGAGTCAAATGATGTGAAGACTGAAAGTAACACAAGTGAAATGTTAGGAAAAGTGTATTTAATGCTAATTTATTTTCGTGCTCTTTGAATCATCCGTTGGGAGTTGATGCTGCCTTCTTTTAAGGCCTTGTGCAATAAATGGCAATTTTTCCTACATGAACGGTAAAAGTGAGCAGGTGATGATAAACACCAGAGCATGAGTCAATTTTTATCAACTGCAGTCTTAATCAAAACACCAGTGCAGCTATCCCAATAGTTCACAGGCGGTTTCATCATATAGACTTCTGGCCCTTTTTCCCTCTTATGGAGACAAGGGGATAAATAAAAAATGTGCGCGTTTGATTCTCTGTCCCACATTCAAGACGGTAAAGTTTTGCAGTTGAAACAGTCCAATGCAAATAATCATCCTATTGAGGAAAACACAGAAATATTCATTCCAAAGCTCTCATTCAATGTTGTTTAAAAGTTGCAGCTCTAGGACCTTAATGTAAACCATTAAAACTATATTAATTCATAAAATCTGAGTAGGTCAAGGTGGTGTGGGGTGCGAACGATGATTCAGTATCGGGGAAAAGAATGTGCGTAATCAAGGTTTCCGACTTTCATTGAGTGATCATTATGAAGGTCTGCTTCTATGGATGCAAAGCAGTTCATCACACTTTTCTTGAGCGAGGCAATCAAACGACGCAGCTCCTTATCGAAGCCCCCCCACCCCCACCCCCACCCGACCTCCCGGCCCCCCACTGACTGACTGACTGACTGACTGACTGACTGACTGCAATCCGGGAGGACGCTTGAAATGCATAAATGCAGATTTCTATGCAGCTATGAGGACAAGATGATCTATTTTTCCCTTGAATTTCTAATGACTGACCCTCACTGCTGTCACGAATGGGAGAGGAAATTATTATGTTCGGGGTTTCACTGAAATCCTCACGCAATAATCAGCAGTAAAAACACAGACAAGACGCTGAACAAGAACTGGAACTTTGTGTCACACTCACTTACAACTACAGATCATTATCTACCTATGTGTGTTTAATATTGATGCCTTTTATTTATCGCTTGGCTCTATCAAGTCATAAGTTGTGTATCCACTCAAAGAACCCAAACCTTTCAGTCCCAGGAACTTTTTTAAGGTTCCTTTAGAAAGTTATCTGTCTGTGCAGTATTTTTACACAATATGTGGATGAAGTACAGAGAAGTTTAAGTCTCAAGACCTTTTTGTAAATGCAGATAAAGGTTCCTTTAGACGCCTAGTTGTCTTGATTTCCACCACTACACTACAACCTGTCCCACTTAAGCCCAGCATGTGGCGTTGATGCAGAGGACTGCACAACAACGGTAACAACGCAATTTAAAGCTAAGGGCAGGAAACGTTACTGGTGCATGGAGGAGATTCAGAGCAAATAAACTAAGCAAATGGACGTTAAGCTGCAGACCAAAAAAATAAATGGCTGAAATAGAAATACCAAAATATCTGTCTATGAAGAAATGGTGGAGTGATAAAGAGCCTTGATGTGATTTCAAAAATTGCACTGACAGTGTACAGACAGATTATTCAATAAGAGTTTCTTCTCATTTCATGCAGCTGAATATGAGAACATTTCGTCTGATTGTCAGAGTGTTGAGCGCTCACGCGTCACCCAAACTGTCACTGATGAACAGAAAAGTCTGATTCTTCTTCGTTTTATCATTTCAACTGCAGTTAACTGTACCGTTGATTTCCCATCTACCTGCTCCTGATCCTTCCACGCCAGAGTAGTAGTACTCACCCGTCAATGCAGAGTACAGTTGCTGTTTTGCTCCTGAACTAAGGGTAAGATCTTCTATCTCTGCAGGACAGGTACAGGTAGGTAGAAGAGAACCACACCAATGGTAGCAATCAGTGAGCTGGCTACCTCAGGAGCTCCGATGTCTTTCTTCACACTTCCATCCCTGTGAGATGCATTACAATGTTCCTGTGTTTCCCAACAATGTCTTCCCCTGTTATTGCCACCCCTGTGAACACATGCTGCAGGTGCACTGCCTCATCGGCACCGATCGGATCGATGGGGATGAGATCCGAGGGGAGCAGGACCGGTTCGGTTTAACACAAACAAACTCATTGTTCGCACAGTTACACGGGTATCGGGGCACTATCGGGAATGCTTAATGAGGAAGAGCAACGCAAAGCACACAAGGAAAAAACTTGTGTTAACTTTAGTTACATTGCAGCTGCAGCTTTATGACCATTTTATTTCTTTATTAACTCAATTTTCAGTCTGAAGTGACAACACATTTTGACAGGACGACAATCTACGGCATTTAAAGTGAGAAAAACAACCTAAACAGAATATCGTTACCTTCATGGAGGTAGGATTCAATGTTTAAATAGTTTTATCTCGTACTCTGATACTGATACTACAACTAATAATTGCCTGCCAATAATTTTGTCAGACTCTTAGACAGAAAGAGAATAAATAAAGGCTTAAATGCCAACTGGCGCATATCAAGTGCGATCTCTCAATGAAATCCATTCTCATAATGGCCATCTACCTGAAATGCCAGGCATGCCAGGAGCACGCACAATGATTCTCTCTGTTAAAATGGCATTCGATGACTCGACACGGGTCAATGCGGGACAAACGCAGACTCGGTGCTCTTAGGAAATCCATTAGCGCTTTGCAAATCAACAATCCCCACCTGCCATAAACGTACGTCCCATCACGTAACAAATGCGGCGCTTGCCGCTCGGAGGCGGCTCCGGCCCTGCGATCCCACACCCCTCTATCTGCCGCGACAAATCCGCCTAATAAATGGCCCCCCCAGTTCCAGTTAAGTGCTGAATCAGCACAAATCACACCAGTGTTTGTCAAGCACTTGCCTTGAATTTCCTCTGACTAATGAAGCAGTCAGGTGTGCACCGGTGAGCGTGGACCCTGTAATTGTAAAGGAAGCTTTATGCAGCAGCCGGTAACACAAACGGAGCTCTGATTTAGAGGCCTGTCTCAAATTAGCGCAGGAGCAATCAATTAGCAGCTTCTGCAAATATCACATTTCGGCTATCGGTGATGGAAGTCACGGGAGAAGCTCAGCCTGCCAACGTAAAACCAATTAATGCTGAGGCATGAAACTCATTATCAGATGTTTCTATGCACAGTTTGATGTTCACATTAATAAACGTGGATGGATACGGGTGGTTAAAACTTCTCTGCTGGGAGTGTAACTTTTTTTTTTAAAGTTAATAATATCCTGAATAACACAACTTGTTTCCTCTTCTTATCTTGAGAAAACAAATGTGGATTTCCTTACGTAACTAGACCATTTATGACGGGAAAACACCTTCTGCTTTCTCAAGAACTTAAGAAGAGTTCGAAAATGAGTGTCTGGTTCGTTTCATCACACCAGATATCAGCCGTCAAGATCATAAACACGAGGGAGGGTCCGTGGCTGAAACACTGAAACCCTGAAGTGCGCTCATCTGTGAAGCTGCAGCTGGGCTTGTGTTCTCTTTCAATGACGATGTGAAAGACGCTACTTTAACCCAAACCACGACTTACGCCTGAACTTAACCAAGCAGGAATTTGCTTAAGTTCTGTTATCTCAAGCAAGGTTACTGCACTAAAAAAACAAATTAAAAAAAATGGCCATTCTCATCTCAGTGATAAAGTGGGTCTGTCGTCAATTCATATTTCATGTTTGGCATTTAATGAATCTTAGTTAAGCTGCTCGTTGGCAGAGAATTGTCAATACGTCTTGGTCATGGATTCATTCTTTAAGTTATTCATTAGTTGAGATTTCTTCCACCTGACTCCAATAATGTAGCATAATACCAGCCAGACCAAGCAAACTTTCTACAATTTGACAATATTTTACACTGAAAATACACGGTATTGGATTCATTCATGGACTGATATGTTCCTAGACATGCATTCCAACATTTTAGACAGTATTAGTATTGGGACAACTCTATTTATTATAAAAGAAATGGCACACAGTTAGTGACCCAGTTTGAAATTGAAATTGGCTTTTGTAATTAGCTTCAAAACTCAATAATAAAACTTTTCATTAATTTTTTTTCTCCTCATAACACATTTCAACCTTACAAACAGACATAAAAGTGTTTTAATCGGTTTGCCAGTGTCTGTGTATGACTAGGAAAAATAAAAAATAAATAAATAACCATTGACCCCTATAGGAATGTGTAAGTGCATAGTTTGGGAAATACCTGCTGAAATACTGCAAATGCCAGATGTATTTTGGGGGGAACACATCAATAAGAGCCTGGAGCCTCACGGTAAATCAGCTAACAAAATGTCACTGGAAGCGGTTGGAAGGTCGAGTTGCACGCATTGATTACTCTGGCATGAAAATAAAAAATATATAAAAGACAACACTTTTGAGGTTTCCAGCCATAGGGAAGCGGACTGTGTGGTTAATTGTGTGTGTTCTTGTACAACCATCTTTCTGAGGACCAGTTTAAGTTGGTGCAAAGTAAGGACACTGTGACATTCTCCTCACTTCTTTACAAAGCTGTTAGAGGGATTTAGGGGACAGGTTCCAATTAGGTCATGGTTAGGATAAGAGATACCTTCCATGCACAATCACCTACAGACACAGTGCTACCTAGCAAAAACAAGATACACCCACTCATCGACACTGTCAGATATATATCTTATATAAAATGGAGAATTATTTAAATCACTGCAACCAAGAAGTTGGTTAGCGACTTTAGACTTTAGCATCCAAATATTACATGGGATGAGTTTACGCCACCTCATCCAATTAATTTGACCTCTGTAATTGTGGCCCTCTGTGTCAAAGGGCTCCACCAATCACCATCTAATTACAGCTTAGGGCCAGCGGGCACTTTAGCCACACAGTCATGATTTAGTGACAGGCTGAAAGGGCCGCGGCAGAGAGCCAAGGTATCAAATACTGTCACTGGCCGAACGCATACAGAGTGGACTGTGCACACACACACACCCGAGCACCGCCCTTGTTTGAGAAGGCAACAGGAAAAAGGTCCGCGTCGGTACGAATCTGTGGTGTGCAGAGGCGTGAACGTCGCTGTGTCGTCCACGGTGACGATTAGAAATGTCACAAAAACCTGACAAGAAAAAAAAAAATGCACGTACGCTAATCTGCCACAACATTAAAACCACTAACATGAGAAGTAAAACACTGATCATCTTGTGGCAGTTCAGTGTTCTGCTGGGAGACTTTTGGACCCGGCATTCGTTCATGTGTCACTGAGTCATCATCTAGACCAGAGCATTCACACCCCCACCCACTCCGTAGCAATGACACTCCTTGATAACAGCAGCCATCCCGAACAGGATGCAGCCTGACACAGACACAAAACGGTTTAGGAACAACTCAACATGAAGAAGAGCAGAAGGTGTTGACCTGGCCTCCAACTCACAACTGTTTTAGGCACAAGGGAGATCTACACGATATTAGGAAGGGGGTCATAATGTTATGCCTGGTATGGGCCTTAGTGCTTGAGTGGCTTGAGACAACTTTAATTGCATCAGACTCCTAGATGGCCCATCTAGTACTTTATACAGTATTAGTTTCAGTTCCATTGTTCTTTCCTAATCAACACAAATTTTGCAGATTTCTTTTAGGACCATGGTCAAAACCTGCCTGAATGAGCGGCTCTCGCTTTTAGCAAGTTTGCAGACTAGTTTGCCATAGCTGTTTGAGACATTTACAGTCGCTCTTTTCTGTCGGTTTTAAAAATAAAATTAGGAATAATTCAGTTGCTCTGCTATGCCCCTGATTATGAAATATACAACTTTTTCAAGGAAGTGAGGAACAGCCCATGGTGCTTTCCAAAGGACAGTTCTGCTGCACATTGACACGAAGTCTCATGCCCACATCTGCCTGTCACTTAGTCGCAGATAAAACAAACTTTCTCATTCTTCCTTATTTGTCCACTATTTTAGAAAGTGAAGTGGACAGAACCCCAGGACTAAACAGCAGGCCGCCATGTGCACAAATTGCACTTATTTTTCTTGAGAAATTTCACTTTTTTTCAAGGATTCAAGGATTATCCTAATTGACTCGTTCTTCTTTGCACTAAAACTAGTTTTAAAAGTCTGGAGTCACTTATATGACGAGTCACTCATATGCTATGATGTAACTGGTCCAGCCCCCTTTGATTTCAAACTGGGCTGTACGTGGGGCCCCCCAAACTTAAATCTGTTCGACACCCCTGGTCCAAGGCGATCCGGGTGTGTGGACTGTTGCATTTATATGCAGTCATTTGAGTTCTGCGCTTTCAATTCCCCTTCATAAACCGAGCTCACGTGAGTTCCTGCCGATACGGTGAAAGAAACAGCAAACAAATCAGGCTTCAGAGAAGTTATCTGATCAGGTCGGGGCTGCTACCCTGACTTCACCGTACCCCCCCCGGCTCAGACCCAGGGGAGGGACGTCGGAGGGCACCGTGGGCCACTAAAACCCCTCCGCGCCGCCGCTTTACACAAACACGATCCGTGGCACCGGCCGCGCCACGGAAGCCGCAGCGCCTCGACGTTACAACCGGCTACTTAAACCTGGGTACCAAGTTCAGTCAAGGGCTGTCAACTTCCCTCCGTGCACCTCCTGCAACCGCCAGGCTAGGAGCCGCGGTGTGGAGCCATGCAGGTTCCGGTAGCGGACGCGGGCAGCCTCCGCCCCGGTTCGGAGCGTCGCGGAGGGGCCGCTGCATTTAACGCGAAGCACGCGAGCGTCTCGTTTGACTCACCAGCAGCACCAGCGTGAACATTTTCGCCTCTCTCATCCGACTCCCGTAGCGCTTCCAAGAGGCCATGATGCCGCTGCCACGTCTGGATACGCAGGCGCAGTCCGGTTTTCCACGGATTCTCGCTCGCGGCGCAAAGCTCCTCGGGAAATGTAGTTCTCCTCGAACTTCAAGGAGGCACGGCGCGGCACCTGCCACCTCCACCTCCACCTCCACCTCCACCTCCAGCCGGCCGACACGACATCCCCGTCCATGTTACCCGAGCAGCGGCGAGGCTGAACGCCACAGTCCTACACGATGTGTTTTTATCGCCACGCTGCAGCTATACTGCAAGATAATTAATTGCACGAGAGGGTAATTAGTAAATTGGCTGGTAAATGAATAGTCTCCTAATTAGTTCTTTATCAATTTGACATCGGTTCCTCCTGGAAAACTGTCTTGATGAAATGTGTTCCACGGCGTTTGATTTGTGCAGTGCTTGATCAGCCCTATGCGAATTAAACGCAGAATAAAACACAATATTTTTTTCAGGTTAACTGTGATTCTAATGAGAATGCGATATAACAGGACACATTCTCCAGTTTTCTTTTAACATTTTTAAAGATCAACTAGTCATTAAAGAAGCGTAAATAAAGACAAAGAAACATAAAGAGGAGATTTTCCGAATGGAGTTTCTTGGCTACTCATTGTTTCCTCATTCCATTTTCTGGAAGAAATCAATAACCTGTTATGCAAGTCAGGAATGGAATGGAATGGAATGGAATGGAATAGAATAGAATAGAATAGAATAGAATAGAATCACTAATTCGCATTTGACTGTCTTCAGGAAAAGTGGTGTCGAATTGACGTATAAAGAAAGAAAGGGGCATAAATAACTGATTTTCTGCACGAGCTTTGGATTATAAACTACTGACTTACTGTTTCCTTCATGTCTGTTATACTGAGCACATTTTCGTTTAGTTTTCATGTTTGCTGAAAAAAATAAAAATAAAAAAACGGGCGATTTTCTAAATAAGCTCCGGTTTGTGCTGATTGTTTCCTCGTCTTCTAATCCGGTTTTGCCAGAGCCACGAATAAAACAGCTTAGATGTGAAACATAGATTGAAAACAACCTTTGGTTACTTTTTTTTTCTGGTTTAGCTTTGATCTAACTGAGGCACGAATAAAGGGAAAAAAAACTTGAATAGATGTTTTTTTTTTCTGAATGGGATTTGGTTTGTATCATCAGGCTCCTCTAAAATAAATCACCTGTTATACCAGTAAGAATAAGAAACAGAGTAGAATAATCATGACATGTGTTCTTTGTCAAAGCAGGAAAACACTGAGGTGCCCTGTGGAGTTGCATTGCCAGGTTACCCCCGTACACAGACACGCAGCAGGTAGACTGATGCGGCGCCCCAGACAACAACAAGCGGGTCAAACCTTTCCCAGAAGCCCTCCTGACTCTCCACGGTCCGCGCTGTGATTCACACTGTAGCTGCTGCCGCCGCTGCTCTCTGCGAGGACGCGCGGTTGCGACACTCTTCCAGCTCTCCGGGGTGTCCGTGCGTACCTCCTCCCTATTGCGCATGCAAATCGCTCCCCCTCACTCCTCTCCTCTTCCCCCCCCCGTCCCCCCTCAACCCGGTGGTATCGTCCGACCGTGTGGGAGAGAGAGAGCGCAGTTGTCGGCTGCAGGTCTCTCAGAGAAGGACGCACAGCGACTGAGGGAAAACGACACTAGAACCCGTCTCTTTTTCTGCCTCCGCTGCTCAGACTGCGAGTCTGCTTGTCTTCTTATCTCTAGCTGGCATTTTTCATCAACTTGGGGAATACAAACATCTTCAAAGGTAAAAGAAAAAAGACTTTTTCCTTATTTTCTGCAGCTAAATACCTGGAATGATTAATACAAAGCACTTTTTGGGTGTGTTGTGCACCAGTTTCCCGCACGTATCCAGCTCCAGATTAGCTCTAACAAGCGATATGGATGTTGTTCGACTTTAATTGAGCTATTTGATTTTTGCATATTGGGCGAAAAAAAAATCCAGCATAAAATAATGTGGCCAGCTCAGATAAAATAATATATATATATATGTAAAAGCATCCACCATCACTAATGGATTGGTGGGTTTTTTTTCAGCCATGCTGTGCGGTTCATTTCTCTCTGGATAATTTTTCTATCGGAGCTGGGTTTGAGCATTTTTCTTTTAATTCTAAATGTCAAACACTTATCAGTCGTACACCCCCTACTTTGCCTGCTCCAGGCGAGGTGATTTGTCCGTTGATATAAGCGTGTTTTTCAGAGCAGCTCCTTTTATGTCTCGCCGGTTTTACTTTCCACTCACGTTTCATCCCAGGATCAGAGGCGCATTTGTGGGCTGCAGGAGCTGCCTGTGCCTGCCACATTAGCACCGTCTCAAACTTACTTTGTGCCCCGCGCTGCCGCGTAGTCCCGACGAGATGTGAAGTTAGAAGAAAATAATCCTCAGGGGGAAAGTTCACGGCTTGCGGAGAAAGTGCGTTATTGCGCGACTCGGTTGTTTTTGTTTCACCCTCCCCTCAAAGTGTCCGTGTTCGTACGTGGAAATTTAATCTGTGGTGTCAAATTTACTGCATGGTTTTCCAACTCTGCCTCTGAGTGTTGTTGTCTGATTTGAGACGCCCAGCGATGACCTCATTGCTCATCAGTCCCGTTTGATTGACACATTAACATCATTTTACGCGAGGACTGTGCAGAATTACGCGCAGCGCTACGGAAGGTTTCAGGTCATTTTATACTTTCCAACTCTCCGCAAACGTTCGCGGAGCTAATTCTGCACGAAAACTCTCAAAATTGACCATTATTCGTGTGACTGTCACTTGTTAGACTATTTTTTTTCTATTTCTCCTAGACACATTGCGTTTGTATTTTACATTCTAAGGAGAAATACGTATCCAGAAAGGCAAAAAAATAAAAATAAAATAAAAAGCCCAATTGATTGTGATTGCCGGACAAAGAACCAGAAAAGGCGATTTGTTTCCCTCTTGCATGTGTTTAAGTTGATTGTTTTAATGAATTGCTAGAGCAGGGAGAGTGCTGTGCCGCAGCTGTACGACAGAGGGTACTGTTGAGCAGCACTCCACAGCTGTGGCGACACCTTGCCAGGTGAACTTTGCTGCATCATGAGACCCCCCACCCAGAGCCGAGCGCAGGAACTCTTCAGCAGACCGAAGTCGCAGCACTCGGTTGTGACAAATGAAAATACCATAATGACGTTGCTTTAATGGATTATTGCTCCTGTAATTTATTGTTTCAGGTGATTAAATGTCGAGCACTTTCTGGACAGGCTTTTATCTGCAAGCGGTGCACTGGGAGCAGCTTTAGAAACAAATTTAGTCCATAGCTGGCAATTCTCACGGCTTAAAATATTACATTCACTTGACTTAATTAATCAAACAAGGTATTCTCTCGAAAGCTATTTTCCCACCACCGGCGCCGCCGCCAGTGCTGGGCTTTTAGGAGCTTTTTAGAGCCGCACTCCTTTTCATTGGTAGCGTTTTACTGGACCAGTTGTTTAGGGTCTGCATCGATTAATGTATTATTCATTGACACTCAAATGGCTCTCAGATGCAACGGAGCGTGGCTGGTGTGAGTCTTGGCAAAGGTGTTGGGTGGCATGACAAGTTTCCTGTAGCTGATTAAAACCACTTTGCTTCTCTTTAAAGTGTCATGGACATAAATAAAAGATGCCCCAAAAATTATTTGATAACTGTAATTAATGAAATAAATATTCATGCGGTTATCAGCAGCTATAGTTGGCTTGCTCTCTCCAGCCTTGATGACTTTATTATTCCATGCAGGAATTCAGACTCTTGTTTTTTTTTATGCTGCGCATTCATCCACGCGTGTGAAAGTCCATAACCATATCTCCCCCATCGTTTGATTGATATTCATATATTCTCCCAGGTTTTGTCAGGCCCACATGCTTGTCTTATGGATGATTAACGCTTTTGTTATTTCAAGGGCTGTTTTAGCATCCTGGGTCAGTCCTTTCAAATGGAAAGCAGGTTTTCATCTTTGATGAACTTATGAGGGCTCTTGACAGGTCCTGGTGGGGTTGGGGGAGGCGACCAGACTGGGAAAGATTTGAGACCAAAAAAAAAAACCAACAAAAAACAAACTAGATGACCCCTCCCCTCCCACGCCGTCCCCTCGGACCATCTCCATGGTCACTTTCTCTTCTCTCCGTTTCTCATTTTCTCCTCGATGTCCTTGTAGTTACAGTGTGCGCAAGTGTTTTTCAATGATACGCAGGGGTCTGTATCTCCGTGTCATCTGATGTCGACATGAATAATTCATTCCCATTAACAAATATGATAGGTGAGGAACAGAGGAGCCGGCGGCCTCTTCATCAAATTTTTAATGACGCATATTTAAACTGCGCCATGTGAATTATTTCTGTTTTGGGGCATCGTTCGAGAGGGGACAAACGGATATGAAAGTTTAATGCCTGAAGAACACGATCTGTCCTCCCCTCCATCTGATATTACATCTCAGAGAAAAAAAAAGAAAAAAAAAGCTTGTTCAATATGATCTGACCTCCACGTCTCAAGTGTGTGAGTGCGTGTGGCCGGACGCAGATAAGAAGTAGAAGTGGAAAGAAAAAGAAAACAGTGTGTTCCTGATGTGGAGTGTTTCGTCATTTCACGGCGAAGCCTCTCACCAATCAGAACCACGACGCAGAGCGGACACGGGCAGCTACTAAAGGTTCCTTCTGTTCATCTGTCATTCAGCTTTTTGGTTTTCCGTGCATGTCGAACAAGCTCTTCAGGACATCTGTTGTCCCTCATGTGAACCAGACCTCTGTATTATTTATGCACCGTGACACCTCACGCTCTTTACCGAACCTGAGTGCAAAAAAAAAAAACATTTATGCACTTTAAAATCCACGAAGGACGCTCGAACCGCTGCGAGGCAGCGAGCGTCGAGCTGAGGAGACTGTCCATCTGGATTCTCCTTCGTTTTTTCCGCAGAGCTTGGTATGTGAAAGTGAGGCATTTTGGACTTTCTAAAGTGGCCTTCTTGAGCAGAATTCACATGGTAATTAGGTCAGGAGGAAAAACAAAGCTGTCCACACGGAGAGAGAGCAGAAAACATACCGTGTTTTTTGTTTTGTTAGGATGTTTCGAGGAGACTGAAAAGACATATGGAGAGATGTTTCCCTCAGAACACAAAGAGCCACATGGGTGTTGCTCTCTTTTATGTAAATATGTTTTATGCGGTGACTTGCCCATTTACTACGGTTCTTTATACAAAGCTCTGCAGCCTCCCCCGTCACCTGGATGCGATTATGTTGTCCTGCAGAGCTGACATGAACGCTGCCATTTCCCATTCAATTCAGGAGCCTGATTGAGGCCGTGTGTCTGAGCGCTCCTCGTTTCATTTGACAACTTGGGGCGTAAACATTAAAATGTTCGGCTCGCGGCTTGATTTTTAACAGCTCACGGGAGTGATATGTGGTCTGTTTTACTGTCAGGAACATACTGGATGCTGACAGATAGACTCACAACAACAGCTCCCTGATGAGAATCCCTTTTTTTTTGTGTGAGTTTTCGTTAATGACAGGGAGAACGTTCACCTGTGATAACCAGACAGTGGGAGCTGTCCGCCGAGGGGAGGCTGGGCGTCTGGGCCTGGTGGGTGGAAATGAATAATTCCACAATGTCTGTCTGGGTCCCCTCAGCCTTCCACGATCTCATTGTTCCTGAATGCCGAGTGCACTCGGCACGGCCTTCGCTCGCCGCGTCTGTCTGTTCGTAACCTGGCCTCTGTCTACCCCGACACACGACCTCGCCGTCTGTGAAATCTGATACGGCTGCGACGTCTCTGTGATCCGTCTGCAACCCCGCTAATTAGCGCTTGACGCGACCCGACAGTCTCAATTTGTCTCTGGCACGTTATCATCATTGTTTACCCTTCCACTTTCCTATGTTGTTATTCCCACGTCTCTTTACAAGCAGACAGAATGGAGAGATGTTTTTGCTCGACGAGGTAATGTAATTAATCATTTAGTTGCTTGGTTTATTATTTTATCATTTCATTCAGCGGCGTCCTTTCTTGCATTTCTTTTCTAAATGCGCTGCCTATTTGTCCTCTGGGTGGAAGAAAGACAGGTTGTGATGCACAATCTTCATATTTTTTATGATTTTACACACTCAACAGCTAATCAGTTCAAATGACATGTTATTCTGTTATGAAAATAACCATTTGTAGCACACCTAAAGATCTCTTATTGGATATGCGATGACCTGGAGGACTGAGAACCTTCACGGACAATGACTTGCGGGAGCTTTTTAAGCTGGAAAATCATGAGAACATGCTGTTGCGCCATTTCACATTCGAAGGCCAGGTTCTAAGCCGCTTTCTTTACAACATGAAAACTATTCAGTGATTTCTGTCTTTTCACTCAACCTTCTTCGCCGTTGTCCCTCCCGGTGTCGGACGAGGTGTGTGCTGTGTGCAAGCATGCGCTCATACGTGCGTGTGCGCATGCGTGCATGTCTGAGCATTTTGATTTTTCTCTTTGTGTGCATGCGAAGCGGACGTGAAGGCATGTGCCTTTTTTTTTTTTTTTTCCTCCTCGCCCTCCCCGCCGTCCCTCCTCTGTTCAGCCCCGGCAAGGTCTGAGCAGGGCGAGAATAAAAGGGGAGCGAGAGGAGGAGAAAGTACTCCCACAGTTGATTTGGCCATTGTGGGAGGGGGGGTAGGAACACTATTCCCATTGATGCTCTGGATGCATGGCTGAAACCCCCAGAAGCTTTAGGAAGGGGAGCTTATTCAATTCTTGATTTGACCCAGAGGACTGGGTTGGAAGATGGGTGTTGAGCCCATTGTTGGGATGGTGGGAACATTGTTCCTGTTCCGCTGCTTTAAAGCCGCTGTGAACCGCTGGCTCTGGGAGCTGGACTCTCAGGTTCTCTGTTTTCCGTCTAAAAGACGCTGGAAAGGTCTTTTATAGAACGTGTCTCGTGCAGTTCCAAAGCTCTTTAAATGATAAACAGTTTTCCAGAGACAGGGGATCTGTGGTGGCTTTTAATCTAATCCATACATTTAGATAATATAGAAGTTTGTTTTAACATCAGTATGTAAAGAGCTTCCCATCCAAGTGGCTTCTTGATTTGTGAATTCAACAAGTTCGGTCCCTTGTTTTAGCTTTGTTTTGGGGGTTTTCAAGATGTCTCATAGACAAAATCGTAGGCAAGAGATGAGGATGGTCGTCGCATAAACTCTCACTGAGGGTCCAGGTTGCAAATCCCCAGCGACAAGTCAGTTTTATTCATATTCTGCCTTTGCTTTACAATCACATGTTATCCTTTGATAAGGAAACAGACCCCCGCCAAATGAGTGAATATTGGTTTATCGTAAATGGAACATTTCCCTCGACTCCAGCAGGTAGTGGTAATTGCCTAAATGTGATTAGTGTTTAACAACAGAGCCGACAAATCTGAAAATCAGAAGTCATTTAGGAAGGTACGGATGATATAATTCACAACCCCAACAGAGATCCTATTGCCAGAGATCCCAATCTAATATGAGCGTTCACTGGAGGAGCAAACACTGGCCTCAATGTGTCCAGTGGATGCAGTTTTTGTTTAGGCGACTACGAGTGGCGTCTGAACAGTCGCTGCAAGTCTTCTTTAAGTGTCTTGTTGAAAATTGGATGCGATGGATACGATTAATATCACATTTGCATCATCTCCCATCTTTATGGAAACATCAGGACCGGTTATGTCTCTGCACTCACTTGTTTAGAGCCTGAAATATATAAAAATAACCTGCGCATTTCTGCACACCTGACATCAATCAACAGTTTGGAAGCGCTAAATAACAACACGAACCCCACGCTACATTATACCAGACGCACCACAGGCATGAAATTCAAGTGGTGACTATTTAAACGACGTCTTTACTGCGTAACGCGTGCAGCTGCTGTTAAGTGGCTTCTCTAAACTCTTACTTCTGCTTTGAATGCTCATCATTCCGCTCAAGGATCTCCGGGCTTCAGGTATTTTACTTTGAAAAGACTCATTGTGCACCACTTTTTAGAAACCCTCCTAATGGAATAAGGCTTTTTTTTTTTTTTTTCTTACCCCGGCCGACCCTCCAAAATGGTTATATCTCTTGCAAATGGAGTCACACGGTGAGAGCTAAACTGCTTTCTTGAGTCGGTGCTTAGCGGAGTAATAAGGTTTGCTGTAAGCCCTCCACACAAGGCGTGGATTAGGACAACTCATAGAATATTTATCTAGCCATGTATTTACACGCTGACAGTCGGTTTATTATATGTTCAGGAGATTTCTGCTGCTGCTTTTTTGGATTATTTGGCATCGGAGGAGGCCGCCGTGATTCGGTTTGTCCTGGCTTAAAGCACGCCCACAGTTTCCCGGTGTGTTTACTCGAGGTTTTATTAGAATTGGTTTCTCTCCAGTATCAGACTTTGATTAACTGCTTCTGATGGGTCGTATAACTGGCTCATTAGAGAGCGCGCTGCATGCGTCTCTGCCGGTCAGCAATCTGGTGCCGGTGCCTGTTAGGTTTGTTTGAATGCTCGTGTGTTTGTGCCCGGACATATGCGCGCCTCTTCCAGTTTTTGTATGTCCGCGCTAATGGCCGGGAAATTAGCAGTGAGGGAGAGCGAGCAGCTGGCCTCCGCTTTCTCCGTTTCCGGCGGCCCCCTCCACTCACATCGCTTGTGTGATTGGACGACCGCGTGTCAGGCTGTGATTTACAGTATGAGCCTAATGATCTTGCAGCACTAAATAAATATGATAGAGTGCGGTCGTCCCTCGGACACACGATGGCTGGAAGTGCAATACAACTGGAGAGTGGAGGGTGAATGAAAACCCTCCCTCCTGGAGTCCAGAGGGAGACAACAGGACAGATGCTGTGATTTTCTATTCATAATGACCTTTCTGCTGTTTTGTTTTTTATTATTGTTGTAATAAGTCGGTGTCCATAAAAGCCACATTTCCACCGATGGAACATTCTCCAGGGGACCAGAAACCTTTTGGAAGTGCATTTCCACCTCAGGGACCAGGGTGCAAATTAAGGTTCGAGGGGGGGAAGGAAATTATCCCTCCACCCCCCCCTCCTTAGAAAGTTCCTGGTTTGAAAAGTGGTTTTCATAAGTCTTCCACTTCTCTATTCTCCACGCTCGCCCAGCGTCGACTCAATCAGCAAAGCCATGAATCACAATGAACAGCCGCACAAGTTTGAATCTCCTGGATGCTTATAGTTGTTGCTGTGCGGCGTAAATAATACAACACCTTTCTTGTTGTGGTGTTGTCTGCTGCTGAGCTGGATTGCTTTATTGTACGTCGGCCTAAGCGCAGCGTATGTTTGGATGGAGCACCCACTGCCACAGTCCTCCCCCCACACAATTACTGTTGCTGTCGGGAACAGATAGCACAACAGAACTTTATTTAAATGAATATCCTTTGGCAGCTTTAAGGACGTCTTCTTTTTGAACAGAAGGCAATGACAGCCTTCCTATATCGATATCACTTTACAGGAAACAGTTCAGTACCACTCAGTACTTTTACATGCATGTTAAAAAAATATTGCCTTAATTGGACTTTAACTGATCAAGTATCTGATCAAGAATCAGAAGACCCATATATCCATGCACAAGAGAGACCTACACAATATTAGAAAGGTGGTCATAATGTTTCGGCTGATATGTCGGAGTATTTTCTTTTCGTGTGTGTCTTTCCCTGTTAGAGTCTGGATCCTCTGAATGTTCTAAGCTGCGTGTATACCGCTGACTTAGTCTGTCTTTTTAATTCAAAGCAATCAAAGCCTCATTCTTCTTCTTCTTTTTTTTTCTTTATGGAAAATCAGCTTATGGGATGTGTACAAGACCGACTCTGAACCGAGAGACGAGGAACAAAGGGAAGCAATAAAAAGAAGCCACATATTATTTTCTGCGGCGGCTATAAGTCTCAAAACATTCTCACGGAGAGTCAGACCAGGATATTATTCATCATCTTTGTCTGACTGCTTTTATTTTTTAATTTTTTTTTTCTATTTGACCTGGGTAGCAATGAGCACCTCGCTGTACTCCAGCTTAACCTGCCAGATTCCGAAGCGAAAATTATTCCGCTGTGTCTTTTGACCTTTTTCATTCCTCTATTGCCAGAAATCTCTTGGTCTGAAGCCAACAGGCAGACTGGATTTTTTTTTTTTTTTTTTTTTTTTTTTTTTACTCGGACCAAATGGCTGATTTGTGATTCATGTCCAGTGTGAGCTGTGGGCTTCTGGACTTGAGGCTTTGCAGAGGGAGGGGGGGCGGGGATGGTGGTGGTGGTGGTGGTGCTACAAGAGAAGCGTTAATTAAGAGCTCGTTAGTTAACAGGTGCTGCACACTTTAGAATATTTACGAGTGCATGACTGTGAAATGTGTAAGTAAGCACTTGTGCGAGTGGCGTGGACCCCTCCAGACTCTGACCCCCGGTCCTCATTTGATGTCTGACACGAGGGTTCACTGTACAAAGGTTGCTCTGTGTTGAGCCTGCCAAGCAAGGCACAAAAGTGGAACAAAAAGTATGATGTATCGAAGTTTTTTTTTTTTACTATTTGCCCCCTCGAGCTTCAAGTGTTGAACCGTAAACACATTTTTTGCGCCCCACTACCTCCGCAACTTCGCTTCTCGTTTGGCTTTGGTTACTATGGCGATAGAAGTGGCTCTCGGCGGGGGGCAGGAGGGGGTCTGATTCAGGCTGAACTAGACTAGAGAAAAGAGGGGAGCGTGACAGTGATTAATGTCCTGGCAGAAACGGAGACAGTCAACTCTCTCAGAGTCCCATCGTCTCCATCCGAGTATTAAGAAGCGCGGTGATGGTGGGAGTGGGAGTGGGAGTGGGAGTGGGGGCCCCTGACACCTCCGCTCACAGAGAAGTTTAATCACAATCATGTGAATTATTTATTATACAAAAATCTATTACTTTTTTCTTTTTTCTTTTTTTTTGACTAAGCGGATGAAAGCTGGAGTAAATTGAAATGTTGGATTAAGCCGTGGAGGAAATGAGATTCACCTGTGTGTCTTCTGAAATCAATCCCCTCAATCCCGCTGATTAATGGAAAAACATTTGTCTCAGCGTCTTAGTCCGAGATAAATGAGAACGATTTCTGAAACGGCAAAGTGGCCTTTAGCCGGTGGGCACGGGGAGCGGGGATGATAGTCGACCGGTGAGAGTCACGTGCCCGTATTCCGGTTAGCGTGGTGCCTGTTAACAAGCATGTGGAGTGATGGAAGACCGGGGGCCAAACGTCTGCATGATGGAGATAAGCAGCCAACTGTGGCGGTGTGCCCCCCCCACCCCCACCCCCCAACCCCCGAACAGGAAACGCTCCAGAACGCCACATCTGGATATTTAAACATTTATTTAAAGACTAGGTTTCTAGATCGTAGGTTTTCAACAGGGGGTCCGCAGCCCCTAGGGGGTTGTAGAGGTACTGCAAGGGAGGTATCTATCTATAAGATTTTTCAAAGATTTTTGCCCTTGCAGTGCCTCAACGGTATATATTTTACTTTCCCCCACAAACTAAATTTCTGTAAATAGACTACTACACATTAACATGATCCAACATACAGTCAGCACCTCTCAACTGTCTCAACAGCTACTTTCACACAGAGCACCACATTAGCTGAGACCTGTCAATCTAAGCCTCCTGTACACAGTAGGCCCCGCCCCCATCGCCGCTGAGCCAATCAGGAGGCCGCATATCACACGCTAACTCTTTCAGGTTTCCCAGCAATTAGCCGAGAGTCTGTTCAGGTGGAATCCAGACACGAGCTGCATTATTAGGAGAGAAGCTAACAGTGTAGCTCGCTCCCATTAACATCCATTCATCCAAGGTTAGATTAGTTGTGGGCTTCTCGTAAGGTTCAGATATCACACTACTGTGGGAGTGCGTGTGCCATCACATGGCTTGATTCACTGTCCCTAGCTATGTTTAAACTTAAACCTTGAATTATTTTGCTTATCTGTCAATTATATACACACATACATACCATTTAAGTATGTTTACAGCTGTTGCATGTTTGAAATAAAAAAAATGAATATTTGCTTATACTAGTAGATTATACATCTGTTCTAGGTGATGCAGATACATATACTGGATAGTCCAGCGCTTGCACAGAAAAGGCACCACCACACTCTTGCTTCATACTGGATTCACTTTTGTATCAAGAAAAAAAAAAAAAACCCTCAAAGCTTTGCAGCTGTACCTGTTCCTCTTTCATGTCCCCTGCATGGATCTCAAGCTCCATTAGAGCTCCTTTTTTAAGGATCTCGGTCCCGGCTTGGGTTTTTCTCACATCACTGCCCTCTCCCTTCGTCCTTCCCTCTGCCTCTTTACTTCACCACTCCTCCGTAACGCCGCTGCTGAAAGGAGCCTCCGTCGGGGTGGCTTTGCATGCGGCGCAGCTAAAGCTGACCCCGAAGAAAAAGCCCATTCTCTCCCTCCTCTTGAATGACCTCCACACCTGGAACCAGCTTCAAACACTTTTTGCCCACCGTGACCCCGGCCCTCTGAACCTGGCGTCTAAGGAGCACACACACACCGATACCGGTGTAAGACTTCATACAGACATGATGAATGAGCTCCAGACACGCATTCCTTTGTGTATCGAGAGGGTAGCGTTGCCTCGCCATTTTTTTTTTTTTTTCCCCCTGCACCTGTCTGGCTTCTTCACCTGACCTCAATGGAGTAAACGTGGCGAAGCTTCTGCACGCGTGTTGACAAAATGCTTAAGGACCACAGGTTCCTCCAGACTGAAGGAAGTGGAACGCTCTCTGGCTGTGTGTAAATCAGCTGCTGGACGTTTGATGGCAGAGTGTGCGTCTGCCCTCCCTCACAGCAGATTGCTCTTGCTAGTTTTGGCCGGCAGCCTCATTCATCACCCACCAGAAGCAGCTTTACCGAGGCTCTTTTTTTTTTTTTTTTAAAGAAAAAAAAAAAACTATGGCTGAGCTCCCAGTAGTGATCTTGGATTTATACTGTGTCTCTAAATGGCTAATATATTGTTTAACAGACATCTGGTCAGAGCATAGACTTTCTCAGCGCTTTGGAAACACCTAACTAATTTAAAAAGTACTCGGCGTATCACATTTTCATTCGCTGATGCTATGAAACAGCGATTATGAAAGCCCTCTCTTTAATTGCGTGTGTCATTTCCGTGCACCGCACCGGGGAGTACAGACATGTGGGTGCTCAGGGAGGGATGATTTACATGTTGCTGAAAGATAACATGAGCTCAAACATTCCTTTTGAGTTGTAAAACCACAGTTTCACTTCTTTTTTTTGTATGAGATGATGATTTGCAAGTTCAGTCAGGAAATAATTGATTGCTTTCTTTAAATGGAACAAATTTTCATGCATTTGGTGCAGTTATTCACAAATGTTGGTAGTATGAATGGATTTGTGATATGCGCCACACTTTTCAGTTGCTGCTTTTACAATCATCAAAATTAGGCCTCATGTGCCCACCTCAGTCAGATCAGACTGACCTCATCAACTCAAGTTGGACAAATATTGTTCTTTCTCATTTCACAGCGTACTTGTCGTCTCTCGTTCTCGGTGTCCAGAGATCTGACCTCGTTTCGTGTCGGCTCTAAATCCAATTCGCGTCTAACCCACAAGGCTTTGTTTACGTGATTACACTAGAATGGTTTTGGTTTGTTCTCAAACACCTCGCTGGATGAATGAACGGATTGATGGATGGATGATCAATGCAGGTAGATGAATACTTATGCCACCTCATTGCAGCAGCACTAGCAATTACCACGGCGGGGTTAGACGGGCCTCTGTGGTTGTGTTATATAGACACACACCACTTCCTCTCATTTGCTGTGGTTTCGTTTCTCGGCTCGATTCCGGTGAATTACGACGCCCCAGGGCCCCACGCAGTGCTCTGAAACATTGTTCGACAACTTTTTGTTGTTGTAGAGATGAGTTTTAAGAGTGTAGGACAGAAGGCAATTCAGTAGGTACCTCCTAGGGCAGGGGTCGGCAACCTTCAACACTCAAAGAGCCATTTGGACTCGTTTCCCACAAAAAAGAAAACACTGGGTGCCACAAAACCCTTTTGACATCTAAAATGAAGATAACACTGCATATATAATTTTTTATGTATAAAAACTATAGTATGCTGCATTTATGAAATGAAAGAACTGCTACAGAGAAAACAAAATGTTATTTATGCATACATAACAGGGATTTATCCATGGTTGGCCCACTTGAGGTCGAAAAGTTCAATAAATAGCGCGCTGGACCTGCCGGGGCGTGACGCACATCGGCAGTTGTGACGTATATTTTGAGCGACAGAGATTTAAACACATTTTATTTTAATGTTACAAGATCACCATAAATTCAAATTTAGAATTGTATTAAAAAAACTAACGAAGTTAAATAAAATACATTTGAATTAAATACTCGATAACAAGGAGAAGACTATATGTGCTGCAATGCACTGTGGGAGTTCGGTGTTTTTGTTGGATGTTGGATGACAACCATAGATATAGATACCGTATGAGTGTGAGTAGTGTGGCATTCAGTTGTTGCGTAGCTCTTGCTTGTTTACTACTGAGTGAACAGTTAGTGCCTTTCTGAGTTAGTTGGCGTGAAATAGTGAACGACTTTGATCAGCGTCCTTGTTCCGCACCGCTCGCCACGGAGAACCGCAGCAGAGGAACGAAAGAGCCGCATGCGGTTCCGCAGCCGCGGGTTGCTGACGCCTGTCCTAGGGCGCAGGTCTTCAACAGGGGATCCGTGATCCCTCGGGGGTCCACAGAGGTACTGAAATTTTTACCCTACAAATTTAAGTTTATTTGAATACACACTAACAGCAATCCAAAATATTTTAATAAGGAGGCAGAGGACATTATCTTTCAGTCAGCACTTCATTCATTCAGCGATACAGGAGCTGTCTCTACAGCGCACTGTTTCACACATAGCGCCACACTACACCTGTCAATCTAGGCCTCCTGTACACAGTAGGCCCCGCCCCCATCACTGCTAAGCCAATCACGAGGCACGCTGTAATATTAGCAGTCAATTATATATACACACATACCAGTTAGGTATGTTTATGTTTGTGACATTTGCACGGCCTACTGTTCATGTTAGAAATAAACCTGTGTATTATTTGAATGGCTTAATATTGAATGCAAGTTTAACATTGTCACCAAATCGCATAACAAGTCTCTTTGCTTTGTACCCACTGCATTTGAGAACACCACAAATGTGCAGCCAAAGACAGGTTTTAAGGGGTTAAGGGTTTTTATTTATTCTTATTTATTCTTACAGTCATGGTTAAACTGCAGCGTTTGAAGTGTAATGCGCATCCAGAATATTGCCAGGAATGACTCACACATGATTGATGGGCTGCATAAACAAGCAGAATAGAAATTGCAACCAACCGGTCTGAGGTGTTAGTGATTATTCTGCAGCAGCCCGCTGTCATTTGCAAACTGTCAAGCTGAACGCGTTGGTCATAAAGATTTGGTTTCTTTGACTGGAGGGGATGGAGTTCAAGATCCACCTCGCCTCACCTTGAAAACAACAAAGTTATACACACCTGAGTGCACATGTCTGGAGGTGCCGACTCTTAACCTCTGGTCCTCTTCGACTCTCGGCTTACACCAGGCTCTGTATGTGTGGCTGCATCTGTGGATACGAGTTTGTTGTTTGGAAGGGAAGTCATCGGAGGAAAGTTAAAGCTTAAAACATGGCTTAGAAAAACCTGGGTTTGTTTAAAACCGTTCCCAGATCAGAGATAAGATATGTTGGAAAGCTATTTCTTTATGGATTTCCGAATTTAGAAGATTGCATACATCTAATTATTACAATGAGACTTTTAATTGTAATTAATAACAGGATTTCCATAGCTGGTGTACAGTTAATGCAAATCGATCACAGTTTTTGATTGATTGTTTAAGAAAATGCGATATACAATGTGTGTACAATACTAAAATCCATCAGGATGATAAAATAAAGTCACATGACTTATTTACATTTGCGATTCATGAAGATTAAGCCAGTAGGCGGGCAGGAAAAGTATACGACAAGTACGTCCTACTGTTATTTCACATTTTACCACAAAAACAAACATCAAAAGAATATATAAAACACACAATTTCATAGGACACATTCTGGCCAAAGAGATATGTCATTATGCTAATTTACTCAGCATCCATCGTTTTAAAACTGAGCAGAGAAGCAGCAGAAATTTAATTATTTTTGTCCAGAATAATCTCAGAGATGGTGGTGGTCTCAGTTCAAAATCGAACGTGAATGCAGGTGTGTTTATCTTCTTCTGGAAAGCTTTTGGGCTTTTGGGCTGAACTTGGCATTTGCAGGAATATTTTTTTTAATTTTTTTTGATCATTTGTGCTTGGGGAGGTTTGTTTCTGCTTACCATCCACATCGCTGCTTCTGCATCCTGATTTCTAAGACCACATGTTTGTTTGAGGGTAAAATCACAAGGCATGCATGTGTTAAAAAGAACTTGCGTTACAACCTTAACCCTAATCCTAACCCTAATCCTAGCCCTATCCATACACTTTGACTATTTTTTGCATCTGCACGTGGAGTTGCAAAGAACTCCAGTCAACACAAACAGGGGAACGAGGAAGTTGTTTCTCTTAGCTATAGACTTTAGCGCGGGAACCCACTCCCGCCACCCTCAATGCCCCCATGCTGCTCCGACAGCGTGCCCCCACTGGCACGAAGCCCAGACACCCTTGGTGATTCACAAACCGGCAGTGATGACGGCCGTGCCCACGCGTCTTTGACTTGACTGAAGACGTGCTCCTATTCATTAAGGCTGCACAAATGACAGAGGGCCGCCTGTGCTGTGCGGCGAGAGGGATAACCGAGACATAAAGCATCGGCCTGTTGGTGAAGACAGCCAGTTTGTGTTGGTTAGAGTGTGTTTAACTTGTTCCTCTCGTTTTCCCTCAGCCTCTGCGATTGTGCTTTTCTTCCATCTAATGATTTGTTTCTCCAACAACAAACTATGTGATCTAAATGAGTGTTTGCCAATGTGTTTTTTTTTTTTTTCCTGCGAGCAATTAGTATTTTCAGAGAGCTCCTGGCGTGTCTTTGTTCGTTCTTGAGTTGTGCGCTTTGGATTAGTTTCATTTTACGTTCTCTCCTGGTTCGTGCAGTCTTCAGCAGGTAACGCATTTTGTGGAGTCTCGGAACTCACACAGATATAAAGAGACCGGCATTTTCTAGCTTTTTTTTTTTTGTTGTGTTTCTATGAGATCGCTCTCCTCTGCAGGTGCTGCCGACACAATGTGACAGCTAATATATTTCAGTGTTTTGTTTACACCTCGGCTCCCTTGTTGTAAGGACTCACACAGCCACGCAAAGTGTCAGTGGATTTACTGGATTTTCAGTCTTCAGTCAACCTGTTGTTGGAGTAAACCCAACATTAATTTCCAAAGAGAAAAGGTTTCGCGCCGGTGCACATTTGCCTTTTTGGGGTTATGTTTGTGTTTGTCTTTTCATTTCATTCAATTCCACAACAGTATGTGTTGTGTCCCTTCTACCTCCCCAAACTGTTGTGACTCATCAGAGAATGGACATGGGCCTTCAGAGGGTGCCCTGTGGTGTCTCAAGATGTTGTCAGTCGGGGGACTTTGGGTTCGGTGGGTTGAGGGGAGGGTCCTCTGCGGATCATCATCCCACAGATACTTGACCAGTTTGATACTATTTCAAAATGCTTCCTTAAGATGGTGCAACAGGAATTTAATGTATTAGATTTTCAACAGCAACATAGATTGGAATCTACAGGTGGAAGCTTTAACTGGACAATAAATGGACACTGTTATTTATGTGCTGGATAAAAATAGAAAATTCAGTTTTGCAACAATTGTACAATGCAGTGCAATAAGACAACAACGTAAAGTGATAAAACTTGGTACATTTTTATGTTCAAAAGGAGTGGGAAGAAGCTAAAGATTATTAAATACCTCCCCTTCTACCAATGAGACATAAAGAACCAAAAAAAATGAGGCATCAACAATAGTAGCCGCATCCTGTATCACCTAGTGTCTTTCATCGCTGTGTCTTATAAAGACGTCCTCTTTATACTTAACTTTGAACTGTTTTAAGTTAAAGTACGGTGTGCAAAGGTCCAAAGATGCCTTCATAGTGTAACAGAAACCCATTTAACCTGAAATATAGACCCAGTGCACCTGAAGCCAGAGAGAAGCCCGCCGTAAAACAGAAATAAGGATACCATCATGTGCTTGATGATGAAAACATCCTCCATCCCTGTGTGGCACGAGAAATGAACGCCTCAGTGAGCAGATACGGTTCCGTAATTTTTAGATCGGTATTAAAAAGCATAATGGCGACTTTGTGATGAGCGAGGCAGCTGAGCTCCCCGATGCGGCAGGATGACCTTGTTGCTTTAAAATATTCTGAAATGAAAAGACCTGGCCCGGATCCAGCGCGGTGGCCCTGCGTCTGCTGACAACGGCCATTTGATACTGAGGACGGGGGACAGGACGGTCCTGTGTGTTACTGTACACGCGTGCGTGTTCCTCATGTTTCCCTGTGATCTGGTGCGGCGGCTCTAGCCTGCAGGGACACGCAGACAGCTGCCTGGCGCAGGAGTGAGTAGCAGACCAAAAGGACTTGAGCGAACCCCGTCCCGTCCTCCTCTTCCTCCAGCACCACTTTATCTTTACTCTGTGCTTGTGCCAGACTCTAATGCACCACATGTGGACAATTCCAAAGCCTACTGAAAACCCAAGGCTATAAGAAGAGAATCGGAGATGTGCAAAACTGACGGGAGTGAAAAGAGATATTTTTTTTTGGCTGATGATAAAGGCATTACGTTGCTTTCAGTCCGATGTGTCAGTAAGCACCGTTGAGTCTGAAATCTGCACCCTGAGACCTCCTTTGTGATGGATGTTTTGGCAGTGAACCTCATATGTATCGTTTTTCCTTAGTGTTCCTTAGTAAAACAGGCTTTAAAAATAATAATATGCATAAATTGCTGCTGTTTGTGCGTCTGAATGCAGCCAGTCCTGTTTAAGGCCCACTGTTCGATCCATAAATGACTCATAACTGCGAATTAATTGCGGCTCATCTATCACCGCGTCGTCCAGCCTCCACAACGGATTCTGGTTTAGTTATGTGACTCACTGTGACACTTTATCCAGCAGCGCCTATGTAATTTATTCATTTAAAAGCCCTTTTCTTTATCAGCTTTTTGGGGCTTGAAATTAAGTTGTCTCCAATCTGTTTTATTGATGCGGCCCGAAAATCTAAAACCGAGAACTCACTGGGAACTTTGACCAAACGTCTGGTGAGACCTGCTGTCTTATTTACTTTCTCAGTGATGAGATGATTCATATTCTTCTATATTATTCTGAATCTATATTTACCTATTTAAGTTTATCTCGACGTCTCCGATAAGGCTACTTGCATGTGGCATTTAAGGCTGCTGGCTTTTCTTTTGTTTGATCTTCTTCTTCGTTGGTATATCATCAGATGGCCAACTTAGTGCCCTCATCTCTGGCCAGCTTGTGAGGGTGAGCTGTAGTAGACAACGGTGAGGGTATCTGCCCATCCTGAAGAGGTTGTTCTCTGCCTTTGTCTCGTCCTTGGCTTCTACCTTGGTCATTAGTCTCGATGATGCTTCAGCAACATTATTTTGATTTAAAGAATCAAGGACCAAGTATATCTAAATCAACAATCAGTGATCCAGAGATCATCTGGACAAAAAAAACAGAAGAGCGTTGGATACGATGAAAAGCAATCAAAGTCTCAGATGAGGACCAGGGATAAAACCAGTACAGATGCTCTTGGTTGGTTGGTTGAGGGAGGCTTTATTTGAGACCCTATGGATAACCAGGATGAGATGGAGATACGGGAGATAATGAAATGGAGACAGATCGTCCTTATTGATGCCATGCATCTGTTTTTATCTGGTTGTCTCAGGTCAGCTCACGGTCTAACCTCCCAGACGAGCAGAAGCGTACTAGCTCCTCAGGGATCCCAAACTGCAGATTGGATACGATCGTTAGTCCTCCAGGGAACCTTGAGTCTACCCTGGGGTGTCCTTACAGCTGCTGGAACCCGGTTAATCTCAAGCAGGAGGTGATCCGTGAGTCCCAAACCACCTCACATGACCCCTTTCGGTACAAAGAGCCAACGTCTCTACTCTGAGCTCCTTCCAGATGTGCAGATGCCTCATCCCGTCTCTCTGAGGCGGAGCCCAGTCGGCTGTATCTGCCATCCATTCAGCCTCTACCCTGGTTTAGTACTGTTGGCGAGGGCAGGAACATCACCTGGAGATGCTTGAACTTCTTCGCTTGGGGCAGAAAGTTCAGGGAATCGTACAATAGCGCCAAAAATAGTTTAACCCTTCAGAACCGATCTGTTAAAGCTTGCAGGTTTCGAATTGCTGTGGCTGAACACAAAGGAAGTTGTGCATTTGTCTGGAAGACCTTCGTGACAGCTCTCATCTCACCCAACCTGAACCTGCAGCAAACGGCAGCGGTGCGTCATCATTACCGTACGGCAGCTTTTTTTTTTTTTTTTTTTATCTGTGGGGGATGTTTAGGTGGTAAAGGGTTAGGAACAACTACCCCAAACTGATCAAGTATCTGTGAGTCGCCAAACACCACTACACAGATATTTATTAGATTTGTTTATGTCCAGCTTAAGATGAAAGTTTTTACTCACTTTAATGTTCTGGATGAATTTTCTCCACTTTTCCTCATTAACAGAATAGTTTTTCAGTTTGTTTTCAGTGTGAAATGAAGCAGAAATTGAACAAAAGGTTGGAAGCAACATCAGTCTTGCTCACGCCACATTGTATTCCACTGAGCTTTGATCCGCTCCTTCAAGAGTCTGACAAGAAGAGCTTGCTTTATAGAGTTGTGCTAAAAAAAAAAAAAAAAAAAAAAGTTTGCTCGGCTGATGAAACTTGAATTAATAATGTATCACTTTCAAAGTGTCTTGCGTCGACTTGTGGGGGTTTCGCAGGAGCCACTTTAAATTTATTTAACGTGCTGTCACAACTAATTATGTTGTGCTGGCTCAAACATTTCATCGGAGCTTGTTGGGTATCAGTTGTAGACAGACTTTCAGATTGAGTATGCGTATGATAGCCGTGCACGCACGCGTTCAGCTTTAGCGCTTCCTTTTTATCCCCCCCCCTTCGGGCCTTGCTCTCTTTGAACCCAAATTAATAGCCTCCTTTACTGCGTCACATATAATTTGAACCTGTCTCTCCGTTCTGCAATTTGGTCTTAATTGCTAAGTACTTCCATTTCAAGAGTTGTTAAGCAAACGGCGGGTATGACGGATGAGTCCGTGGCAGTAAACACAGAATTACCCCCCGTCAGACGCTTTTTTCCGTCTCCCCGCTGCCTTTCACAAAGTCGGGAAGTCTTTGCCGTCGTCCCGTCGTCAGAAGATCTCGATAAAAGACGGGGCCAATGGTTACCTGACACTTTCTTTTCTTTATATATCCTCACATCACAGTGATGAATGGGGGTTACGCTGCTGATCTTTAAAAGATGGATGGGAGTTTGATTCCCAAGACCAGGTTATATTAAATGCTTTAATTCTCGCTGTCCCCTGCCCCTCTTTTTGTTGCATTATCACGATTTATCTCTGTCTCTTATTCCATTTACGATGCATCCTCCTCATCATCAGAGGCTGCTTTTTAATTCCTAACATCTTTTTTATTTTTTTGAGCCCTCTGTTGAGCCACTCTTCATTCGTCTATTGATGTCTCCCTCATACAAATTGTCTGCTTTTCACTGAACCACTCTCTAAATTTTTTTTTTATTTTTTGAGCTCTTTCAGTCTCTACTCCAGGTGGAATATCCATTGATTAAAACCAGACGTGGTCTGCACTTCTGTGCCCGTCCGACCGGCCAAGCCCAGCTCACGAAGATGAATCACCTGCAGCGCCTTTTCTATCAGTCCACGCTCTTTCCACATCCATCCCTTACTCTCCCAACTGTCGACTCCGAAATGAAATGAGGCCCAGACTGATTGTGTCTGGCCTTAGTGGACAATAAACTGGTTTTGTGTTTGAGGAGTTAAGCTGATGCAACCAGTTGTGGAGAAAGTAAAAAGTAAAAAAAAAAAAAAATCAACCCTCACAGTATCAATCTTCACAGTATCAAATATTCACGGCCTGTAGGCTTGAAAGGTTCGGTCCTTTCTGGGGTTTGGCAGCTCGTCTGCAGTGGCTCCCTGACTGTTCAGCGCACTGAACAAATGCCGACGCATAAATAAAAGACAAAGAAAACGAGAGAAAAAAGGGATTGTCACAATAATCGACTCACAAGTTTGATTAAAAAATGAGAAAAAATGACCAAGTAAACACTCCAAGTAGCACAGTCTATCCACAATAATGATTCCTGAATGTAATGAACAAAAGGAAACGCTTATCGTTGTCACAGTGACTCATAAACTTGCTAAAGTCGACTCTGGTCTTGGCTGTGCCTTCTCTCTTTTCACTATTCTTTTTTAGAAGCGGCATTTTTTGTCAGATTAGTATAGATCTTCCCTCAGTTTTCATTTGTTTCTTTTAGCTGCACTGTGTAAAGCTAAGGCCCACTGTAGCGATCATCTTTGACTGCACACTGATCAGCCACAACATTAAAACCACTGACAAGAAAAGTAAATAACATCGTCTTGTGATAATTCAGGGTGCTGCTGGGAAACTTTTGGACCTGACATTCATGCATTTACATCTTACTTAGACGTGTAGCACCCACCTAGACCAGACCACACCCCCTCCACTCCATAGCAGTGACACTCTATGATGGCAGCATCTCAGTGTCGCTCGGGATCACATTTTAATTTGTGTAATTATTTGGAACACGTTGAATTGGCAGCATGGAAGTGAGCTGTGTAGGTGTGTTCGACCTGTCAGGTTTCAACCGTTCCCTGTCATCCCTGTCATTTTAATTCACAGCTGTCTTCCTTCACAAAGGAGCGAGCTACAAACATGTCACACACCTTTCAAGCCTTTCAGGATACAAGTGTTTGATGTGCAGGAGGGTAAAGAAAAGTGCGCTTTCAGTCTGATGGTTTCGGCCCCGAGACGCTTCAGCTCCACTGCAGGAAATCTTCATGCTGCAACATCCAGTGACATTATAGACAGAGTCGGAGCAGCTCCCTTTGCTGTTTCCGTGGTTGCTTTAGGCCTCCGCAGAGACTCGAACTTAAAAAACGCCCAACGTGGGAGTTGGAATACATCAGTGTTGGGCCTCACAAATGACTGAATGGGAGCAAATCCCTGCAGCCGTGCGCGTTCTTAAATCTCAGGGAAAGATTAATGCCCATGGTTACATCTTCACACCGGCAGCTGCTGTGCCTGGAGGTATTATGTTTTTTTCAGGTTGTGCATCCCGTTCTCATGAATGTGATATCAACTTGAGGGAGAGAAATTCTTCGCATTTGGCTCAAACGTTGACTTTATTTCCAGGATGAAATTATTCGAGTTCAATGCAAAAAGCTCAGAGTTCTCTATTACCTCATGAAACACTTTCCATTAATTATAACAAGTTTATTTGTTCATCCTCTTTCGGATCTCATGCAATGAATATTCTGCAAACACACTTTTAATAAATTAATTCTAAAGTCTTTATCATGTTTTAGTCTGGACTTAAGTTAAACAGTCAGACCTCCTAAAGTTTGCAGGGTTAATTCTAATTCTCCTGCACACGTTTCCATACGGGAAAGAGCCTCACATCAAGCTCTGCAGGCTGGTAACTGCATTAACTTAATCCACATAATACATAGGGGCTAATGGCGACATTTCACTCCGTTTTCTGCTGGTAATTTACATAGTGGAGGGTATAAAAGCGCACCGGCCGCGCGGCTTCATCAGCCCAAAAGTCTGCTGATTGCCCGTAACGCAGCCGATTCCCCGTGTGTCGGACTTTACGTCGAAGCAACTGCATATAGCAGAGAATTTAGCTCTTTGTGAGACTTCTGCTGGCAAGTTCTCCCCAAAGGTGCAATTTGAGTGGATTTGAGTGGTGCTGCAATGCTGCAATTCCCCTCTCATTCTTCTTGTTTCCTCCTCCTCATTTCCCACTCTTCCTGTCTGCCTACGTCTGGGTGATGCTCGCTAACTTCTTCCCTTGATGCCATGTGACCCACAGGGAAAAACCGGATAGCTGTTCTTTCTTCCTCTTGAAATCGGTGTCCTTTGGCTTAATAGAAAACTCCTCATGCCCCCACCCCACAGTCCTTTCTGTCCTTTATCCTCAAGGCAGTACGCCTCCGCGTTTACCGACCGTTGAAATAAATATGTATGTGAACTGCAGGTGCAGATGGCTTTCTTCTCCTCTCAATGCCACATACGTGCCCTCCTTAGAGAACAGTAACCACTCTGGGGTCCTGCCTCCCCGCGTCTTCGAGTGTAGCCGCTCTCCACCCACAAAGTCAGAGGGCTTAGCCGGATTTTATCGCTGCATGTTTTAATGAAGCAGCTACCGTCAGAGCCGTTCTCTGTTTAGACGTGAGCCCGGAGGAAAGCGAGAGGAAGCGGATATCAGGTGTGTTGGATAATGAGGGACGATGGGTCCGTCTTCGCCGAGGTTGGGGGATATTCCTGCAAAGCTTCTGCAGGAGGATTCAAGTTTCGGGATTAAAGATTGGGAAGAGTGCGCTGTGCGCTGTGAGGAGGCTAACGCTGCGTGGATGGCACGAGCCGGTTGGATCTGTAACTGGTATCGAATTAGTTGTTGAAATCACACTGTTATCGGTTTGAAGCTTTGCTCTCTTTTGGGGTTGGCAATAAATGTAATAACCCCTAAGTCATGTACAGAATCTCATTAAGTTTGACTTTAATAAAAAAAAAAAAAAAAGGAAAGATGAAAATCGAATCGGCTTGAAGACTTGGAGACGGTGTTAATTGATATCATTGATTTTCCAACATGTAGGTAAAACCTGAAAATGAGATAAGCAGCTGTGATATTTATTTATATACATATATACTGATGACTTGTCGCTGCTACAGAGAGATGAGTTTGGTATTTATGTCTAAACAAACATTCTGCAGCTGAGCACAGACCGCGGCTTCCAGAGAACACATTAACCAGACAAAAGCCATGTTTGATTTTTGGCCTCAGAGAAAATTGCTCCCATTTTACATATTAATTAGCACCGGATGATATAATCTTTGAAAGCAGCAATCAGTGCTGGCGCCAAACAAGGATGTGATGTGGAACACTTTGTAACTGTGCTTGTACCGAATAAAAGGTTGGAGGTGGTTGACTAAAAGGTTTGTCATGCTCTTACAGGGCGTAGCCAAAGATGGAGACGAGAAGATCTAAGATACCGCAGCATGTTTCCATGTGTGCTTCATATACTTGGACCAATGACTGTTGATGGTATTTTCTATTAAACTTGAGAGAGATGATGACACATGATGAAGAAACAGCTCCATCTGGTCTATTCACTGGGAAATCCACCCATCAGCCACAATATTATGACCAATGGCAGGAGAAGTAATCAACATCGGCCATCGTGTGACAATTCAGTGTTCTGCTGGGAAACTTTTGGACCTGGCATTCATTCACTAGATCCCAAACTGATCAAGTATCTGAGGCCCCTCCCCTCAACCCATAGGACCCCCCACTTACAACATTTTGTTTCCAGACACCACAGGACACCCTCAGAAGACCCATGTCTATTCTCTGATGAGTCAACTGTTTTCATCAAGGGAATCAAGGGAAGAATCTTAGGAAGGTGGTCATAATCTTATGCCTGATTGGTGCATTTGGGGTTGTAAATATAAAGTGGGTAATCACAGCTTGGACCGTTCACTATTTACTGTCAGCTACAAAGACATGGACGGATGACCAATACAGAAAATACCAACTGGAACCCAAATGTTACGTTTGATAAAGTTACACAACTCAAGCTACAGACACTTCATGGCTACACCAGTAAAACACAGTCTTGAGAAATGAACAGAGTTCCTGTATTCTCCCCGTCTGAAGCTCATTTGATTGACAGCAGGTCCTAAACACTAAATCCTAATAGCATGCATTAATGTTGTCACCATCTTTTCCAAGTGAGGAGGACAAAGAAATACACAAATAGAGAAATCCGCCATGTGAAATAACCCACGTTCTTTTGTAGTTTGCGGTTTTGTAAGGGCCTGTCACTCACGGTGAAACGGTGATTTTAAAAACAAGCTCCCAGGTAAACCTTCTTCCAACATCCAAAGAGCCTTCAGATGTGATGCAGCCACATACATTACGCGGATGTTTATCCTGCCACATATAATATCTGGATGTTTTTTCTGCACACGTCTTTATTCAGATTAAGAGAGATTAAACAATTTGATGAAAGATTTAGACTTAGTCTGGTCCTGTGTAGTCTGTTCATGTTCAAATAAGAAAAGAAATGCAAAGAAAAGGATTAATTTTCCTCTGGCAAGTGTGAGGATTAGACTCTTCATTGATGTTCAGTTTGTTTATCAGTCTCCTCCGGTTCATGACAGAGCCTGAATGCACCATTGTGCAAATTTGTGCAAAGAAATATGTCTTTTTTTTAGTTGTTTTTTGAATGTGAAGCCAAATGTCGGTATAAAAGCAGTTAATAACTGAAACCAGAACGAGGAGTCAAGTCGTGTTTGCTCTTTTCCATAAGAAGGGTAACACAGCAGAGAAAAATCTCATGGTTTAAATGCCTGAACTGCACTCGACTAGCTTCACCAAAGAATCCAACCCCTTGATCCAACAGTTCATCATCTGCGCTTCAAGTTTGTTCCAAGTGTGCTAAAAGGAATCCAGGTCTCGTTGTGCTAGCTTGGCAGGGGCCAGCGTGACCATTTGGCCGCTGCACAGTTTGGACGTGCGGATCAATAGTCAGCTCAATAAGTATAATGTTAGTCGCTGCTCCTGGTTGCCTGCAGACAATTTAGTCCCCCTGCTGTGCACTTCACTCTTCTGCAACACGAAAACAAACTGTTGAGCACTTTTTCCTGCGGAGAGAGAGAAAAAAAAAGCACTCGAGCACAGAGAAGCAGAAAAGTGGGAAGAAGAGCATTCCTGAAATCGTAGGAGCAGACGTATCTAAAATGTTCAATAACCCACTCAAACAGCATTTACTCCAGACTAATCAACGGTATCTGGAACCTCATGGGCACTTCAACATGTACCATTTATCTCCCCCTCCTGATTCCAGTTCCACTCGACAAGAAGTCTGCAAGTAACTTGATGGATTTTGTTGGATTAACAATTTTAGTGTAACTTTTATAACAGTGCATTTACGGTTTAAGTGGATCGAGTCGACCAGTATGGAGGAAATACAGACTGTGGCATACGTCGTCATGTTTGTGCACGTTATACTTTATAGACACTTTTCTAGGTGAAAAAAAAATCCCATTTTGCCAAAAACTCCAAGTGCACACACACTGAAGTTTTTTAATGCCAGCTGTGTTACTCCGGAGACTCGTCTTTATTTAAGCAGGGAGTAAAATGATGAGTGAATTACCTTTTTTCAAAGCAAATGTTTTACATACTGAAATTGGCGGCTCCGTTGCATTCAGTCCAGACAGTTAGTCATGCATAACACCACGACCATGGGTCTGCTATGATGTACTGAATGCATTTTGTTTGCTGAGCATCTTAACCTGCTGTAGTGTAGCTAGCTGAAAGGACTAAATAGCAGCATTTAGCTCCATGGCCAGAAATGCTTAATAACTGCTGCCTTATCTGTATGCGTTTTGTGGTTAGCGGTGATGCCTCCCAGCGAGAAGGTCCGGATTGACTGCGTGGGTTTTCTCCTGGTACTCCAGTTTCCTCCCACCTCCGAAGACATGCTAGTTAGGCTAATTGGTGACCCTAAATTGACCCTAGGTGTGAGTGTTAGTGGAAATGTTTGTTGGTCTATGTGTTAGCCCTGCGATAGGCTGGCGACCTGTCCAGGGTGGACCTGGGCTGGGATAGCAGAAGTTGATATGAGACTTATTTGCGGGAAAATAAAAACCAGATTAAGGCCATAGCGGTAATAATGCATTTCTTTAGAAAATATTTAAAATACAACCTTCACCTCGCCCTATCAGAGAGCAGCCTGCGTGAGGTGATGTCACATTACTGAGGATTGATGCATTTAAATGGCGTAGTTAGCCCTCCGTCATTTCTCTAAGCCACGTGCAGTGTGTGGCCTCAGAGCAAACACTGATGTATTAGCAGCTCTGGGCTTCTTTAACGGAGGTGCTGCTTAATTACCACAGAGGCCCACGTTGTGCTCAATCAGATCGAGCCACGCTCCTCATATATACATATTTATGTAACAGTATATACAGGGAGGAGTGGAAGTGGGGGATGGCTTTGACATAAACAGCCACCCTGTTCCCATTTACATTAGCGATGCTTTTATTCTCACTCCTTATGTTTAGTCCTTTTTTTTTTTTTTTTTCTCGAACATCTGAGCTTTCAGCAATTTGTCACAGCTGCCACGATAACACGAGCAACCCCTTCACCAACTTGGAGAGGTTGTCTCCCAGAACGGGGGAGCTTAAGGTCAGAGGTGACGCTGCGTATAAACAGGTGTCAAATGAGATGATGGAAAGCCGAGGACATATGAAACGGGGACTGGAAACCCGGCCGGGCTGCCGGCGTCAGCGCCGCGGAGGCGTAGGAGGCCGGAGCAGAATAACAAGGGTAATAGATGACTTTGCCTGTCATTGTGATGCGATGGTTTCAGGTTGTGCAAATTAGACCGCCGCGTATGCGAGAGGTGACCTTTCGGGAAGCAGCGGGCGACGACGGCCACTTGTCTCAGCCCTCGCCGATCTTTTAGGTGTGTTTGATTATTTAATGTGCGTTTCTGTTTCTCTCCTTCACGTCTAATCGATTGGATTAATTTATTAGCACTTTAGATTGATGCATTACCTGTAGATTTTTCCTGTTTCTTTGGTTTCCTTGTGAGGTTTTTAGAAGTAGCTTTATGTTGTTCACGTGATTCTGTGCTGCAAAAACTGTATAAAATTAAACATAAATTAAATATGATGTGTTGGGAAGTAACTGTTACATAGATACACAACTAATTAGATGTAAAGTTTTGGCCTTTTGTGCGTTCATGTGATAGTTCTAGTGGAGCAACAGAGGCAGCGACGGGTGCAGGTTGGAATCAAACTTGTGTCATTGCATTGAGGACCCACTCGGCTGGGGGAGCCCCAGTAACTAACTGAAGATGTAGACTGATCAGGCATAACATTATGACCACTGACAGGTAGAGTGCGTTCACCATCCTGTGGCAGTACAGTGTTCTGATGGGACCTGAAACCTGGACCTGGCCTTCATTCGTGTGGATGTTACTTAGACATGTAGCGCCCACCTAGACCAGACCAGACACCCCACCCCACAGCAATGACACTCCTTGATGGCAGCAGGACGCAGCCTGACACAAAACACACGCACGCAAAAATGGTTTAACTCAAAAAAACATGAAGAGCAGAAGGTGTTGACCTGGCCTCCAGATTCACTAGATTCAGAGAGGCCCCTCCCCTCAACTCATAGGATGCAAAGACCCCCCCTCTAGAGGAGCCACTAGCATCCACGCTACGCTATAGAGAAGGTTCACAAGTTTTCGTAACAGTTTACACGTTTTCATTATTCACATAAACTCCCATAAACGCTATCGTTTAATCCATGAACCCTCTCTCTCTCTTGCCTAAAGTCATGAACAGGAGGGCTTTGTTTCTGAGTCTTATCGTATCTATTTGCGCACCAGTGAATCCTCTCGGCGCATTTAGTTCAAGCAGGGAAGACTCACGGAATTAATGGAAGCTCCGTCTCTGCCCGCCTGATATCGCAGTGCGAATACGGCCTCGTCTCTCTAACGGCCGCATTTTCACGGAGTCTTTATTCGTCCCTTATACGTGGCGCACCTCGGTCTGTTTGTTTGTTTGTTTGTTTTATTGCGTTGGCTTCATGCTGAATCTGTCCTCGGGCTGTAAAGATTCAGATCAGGGGAGCTTTGTTTATCCCCTCTGCTTGGATTTAATAATAATTGTTTAAGTGGAGATCATTGTTTTATAGATTTGTTGATGAAACATTATTGCCCTTTGCAGAATACTTTTTATTTTTATTTTATTACGTGTTTTTATTTTATATTATTTTTTATTTTTTTTTATTACAAACTGGAGAAAAATGTTATCAGCCAGTCTGGTAGAATTTGATAGTCTGTTCAGTCTCCTCTGAATATGAATGGCTGGAATCTTCAATGCCAGCAGTGATTGGACTTTTCATTCAGCCGTGTGAATGTCAGCAGGTGAATTCAGAACCCGAACAGAAAACGTTCTCAGGTCTCAATATCGGTCAAGTCTATTTCTTGGGTGAGGTTTGGCTTCTACATTAAGTTCATCATCATCAGCTTTGCAACACTTTATTAGGTACACCTGGGCAATTTAACAAGACGGCTTAGCCAGACTCTGTTCAGACTGAGTTTGGTAACACACCGTTTGTCGTAAACAAGTTCGACTCCGCAGATCTCAGATGACTAAGCGGCTGTTGCTCTTCGGTCCGTTTTAGCATAAAGCCTGCCCAAGAGATTTGATTTGGCTCGGCAGGTCTTTGTCGGAGCGTAATCAGGTTCCAGACCGACTTTGCCGCCACACAGGTTTTATGTGCAGGGATGTCGGTCTGGCTTCCACTCTAGCACCTTCTACCTTCTGTATCAGTATGGGTTTGTGTCTCTCTGGTGAAGATGTCTTCAAGATGACAACATTAATGCATGCAATTAGGATTTAGGGTTGGGACCTCCCAACCTGCTGCCAATCAAATCAGCCTCAGAGGGCGAGAATACAGGAAATCTGTTCTTTTCTCAGGTTTACTTTTTACTGGATGAGCCGTGAAGTGTTCTGTAGCTTTAAGAGTTGTACAAGTTAATAATTAAATGTAATAAATTCAACAAAGATTTAGGTATTTTCTTGTGGCTTGGCCATCATCCATGTCTTTGTAGCGGACAGTAAATAGTGGGCGTTCCAAGCTCTGATAACTTAGTAACCAGCTCATATATTTACAGCCCCAAATGCACCAATCAGGCATAACATTATGACCACTCTTACTTGAATGCCAGCTCCAGAAGTTTCCCAGCAGAACATTGAATTGTCACAATACGGTCGATGTTATTCACGTCTGCTGTCAGTGGTTTGTAAGAGGTCGCACAGATCTGGTGCTCGGCTAATTCTGCACTTTTGTCGCGTTGCACTGAATACACAATGTACCAGACGGTGACAGAAAAACAGATTCGCGTTTCATTTTGCCAGTTCTTGTATTTACATGTTTGCTCAGAATTTACAGCGGTTTGCTGAAGCACAGCTAATTTGACTGGAGCTGCCTGCTCTTCTAATTGGACCGTGTGTGTGTGTGTGTGTGTGTGTGTGTGTGTGTGTGTGTGTGTGTGTGTGTGTGTGTGTGTGTGTGTGTGTGTGTGTACAACAGATCAGTCCGTACACGAACAAGTTCACGTTAGTGCTCAAGTGTTTTAATGAACAACTTTTAGGTGATTCCTCCATCAGCTTTATTCTTATCGCATGTGGTTTTTAAAATATTTTGCTTTTGCAATTTGCAGTCGCACCAATAATGTTCTCGGGACGATCACTCCTCAAACTTTAAAGTGCCAATTTATTAATAGCATGCAGTGGGTGCTTATTACACTACAAACTAAGATCAGCTGTGTTTGACTTTAGGAGGCTTCATAAAAACGTTTGTTACAGTCTGGTGTAAACTGGAGAGCTGCAGGCAGTAATTTGCTCCTAATTAGACATATTTCCTTTACTGCCCTGAAGTACAATGTGCGACTGTGCGTGTGTGTGTGTGAGAGAAAGAGGGAAACAAACATCAGGAGATGCTGAGTTGTGAGTCCTGCTGTTTCCTAACTTGCCTCTTCACCTACTTCCCGCTAAGCCTTCATTAAACCGTCTGATTCAGTTACCAGTAACCGGGGCTTAATTAGGAGAATTTGATTTTCGCTGCTGGATCCAATGGTGCGACCGTTGATAACCGCTTCTCTTGGACAGTAACGAGGGAGGTGCTCCGTGCTGAGAGCTGCAAAAGTTTACGCAGACAGACAGACGAGAAAAGTTCCAGATTAAAGTGCTCTGATCTCAATTCCCCGTCTGCCTCTTCACGCTATCACAGCGGCTGCTGGTTATAGAGCAGCTCGAGTTCAACGCTCGCTCACGCGCTTATTAGGAGACGGATGACTTTGAAGGACTAGTCCAAGATTAGACAGAAAGTAGCCGTTCCCGTTGCTGCCATATACTGTAGCTGATCTTCTGCCTTGCGTTGTGTTGTGCTGCGTGTGAATCTGCTATCTCGAGTCACCGAGAGGCTTCCCGTGAAAAGACATAAGCCCATATGTTTATTTGCAATTCTTCAAGGATCATCTGGCGGTAATTAGCAAGCTGCATCCTTAGCGTTCGGATATTTGCATTATCGGTGACTGAACTAACACGGACACTATCTTTCCATGAATAGCAACAATGATAAACCAGTCAGGATAAATACGCCAGACTGGCCTGATCAGTACGATTAGATTCAGAGAAAAGTGGTGAAAACCTTTGATAATCTGTTCAATCACAACCCGTTAATCGGTTAAACGGTGCCATATTGTGAGGAAAGCGCGCTTCTCTAATAACTACTCAGTCGACAACTAATCAATGCCAGAATAGTCGGGGGCGAGCAAAGTGGAAATCGTTACATATGATTCCCAAAGATCCCGCAAGACGGTAGATGTTTATTAATGCAATAAAAAGAGAAAACGTAGCGGTGAGATCTCTCAAGAAGCGGGTTTGACTTGTGTAGCGATCACTTCATATCAGGAAAAGACATTCAGACATTCATTTAAACTGTGTTGATGCCGTAAAAAGATTGGCACATAAGAGAGACTATTTAGCACGGTGATTATCTCGTTACATTGTGCTGCTGTTATGACAGCGCAAAACACTGACAAAGAGACGCTGTTTTTGTGAGGTAGTTCTGTATATTCAGATTCTACAGGTGCAGTAAACCCATGACGGCCTGAAATCAGCGCTGACGCCGTTCATTTTCCTCAGAGTTTTTCCCGCCAATATGGCGGCGTCAACAAACGAAGTCCATACGAAAATATTACCTCCTAATAACCATGTTTACACTTGATCCAACCATTTCTCTCTGGTTGGAATAAATACATCCTACACATGTTTGACCCACGAGGTGCTAGCGTGTTAGCACTCTGGCATGCATTAGCACATGTACTGATCAGGCAAAACATTATGACCAGTATTGTGGCGGTGTCCCAAAACGGTTGTGACACGTCAGAGAATGGACATGGGCCATTTTTTTTATTTTGAGTTGTTCCTAGTCTTTTTGTGTGTCTTTGTCCTACTGGGGAGTCAATGAGTGTCATTCCTATGGGGTGGGGGTGTCTGGTCTGGTCTATGTGGGTGCTACATGTCTAAGTAACATCCCCATGAATGAATACCAGGTCTAAAAGTTTCCCAGCAGAACACTGAATTGTCTTAAGGTGGTTGATGTCATTTACCTGTCAGCGGTTTTAATGTTGTGGCTGATCACTGTAGCTTTAAAGCCAAAGCTCACAGAGAAGCTGGCAAAGCTGTAGACTGACAGTCTTGTTGTCAGATTTGCAATGCTGCAAGGTAGTTTCAAATGCATGAACAGCCGTCAGTGAACACAACACCCTGCCACTTCAAACCGAGACACGGGCCGTTATTCCCAGATCTGGAACCAGGCATCGGTTTTGATCTTACTCATTCTTATCCATGTTTATCAAACCACAACTCCACAATGCGCTCTGCGTCACGCTGAATTTCACATCCAGCCACGGTTAGTAAAGTCCCACTGACTTCAAGCGAGGTCGAGACAATCCCAGATGACGTCCGCCTGGCTGTCTGATGCGGAGGCGTCCCTGCAGGAGACGGGAGTGTGTGCGGTTCTGTGTGTGTGTGTGTGTGTGGAGGAAAATAAGACTATAGGTCACACACTAAGCAGTTTATGAGAATTCTTCCTCCTCACTTGTTGCAGTGAATAAAGCCTGATCCCACACTGACATTGGAGATTATGGGGCATTTTTTTTTTTGTTTGAGCGGACACTTCCCGCTGCTCAGCCCTAAATTCTCAGCTTAGCTCCATAGAAAATCCTCTTTGCTGCGTTTGTCTACCTGTCTTCCTGGGTGTTAAGTGTCTCAGCATTTGGAGAATTTGGACATTGAACTTAATCTTTAATTAAGTTTGAGAGGAGTGGAATTATTATTTATGCAAATGTCCTCTGTGGGTCTGGCTTAGCATTTTTGCGCTCTGCTGTAGTTTTGGTCACACACGTTTACATTTAAAAGAAAAATTAAAGGAAATATAATGAAACATGTTGATTGTGTAGTCATGAAAGGTCTGCAAACATACATCATATGTCTGACATATGATGGAATTGCATCTGTGGAACTAAAATGGAAACGTGACATCAGTATCATCAGGCCGACACCCATTTTATTTTCATTTTATTCTATTATTATAATTATTTTGCTGCTTATGGTGTTTTTCAATTTAAGTTCTTTGTAAATCGATTATTGGGGTAAAGGGGCAGATTATATAAGATTATTCCTCTTTCTGCTCCCTTTCATTCAGATTTGTTTGTATTAAATAGTTTTAATCAATGAATGAAATAAAAACTAAACTAAACTAACTGAAGATTTGGTTTTATGACAGCGCATGCCAGCTAGTTTCCATTAATCTGCAGATCCGTCGTAGTGGAGGACACAGCAATGAATCACCACTTTTTATTTATGTATTTATTTTCCATCTGCTGCGTGGAGGTGAAGGAAACAGCAGCCATATCGCGCCGGTTGACGCCACAAGAGACATTGCGAGTCTGAGCTGCTCCTCCGGGTTGCCGTAGAAACCGACCAGGGCTATTTGTTCCAATTTGCTCTGTGGCATTGAGATCAAAAAGCCTGAACCAAATGTGCTCGCTGCATATTAGCATCTGCGTGTGATTGGACACAGTCAGGCGTCCGTTGGCCTCATTTACATCTATATTGTTCATTTACAGTTGAGAATGTATCGGCTTCATTTTTATTCCATGAAATGCAAAGTTTTTTTTGTTTATGTTATATAAGGCTTCGGAGATTTAATGTGTTTGAACTGCGTTGAACTTTGTGGTTTGTTATTGTCCGGCGGGGCCTTCGCTGGATGTAAAGGCATCTCGCAGGTCCCCTCTTTCTCCTCCAGCCCCCTTTTTACTCCCCAGTTTAAATACCATTCCTGCTCCACCTTCCCCGCTCCATTGAAAAGTTGGCGGTTTGTTTACGAGAGCGCCAGCACTTCTTTGTGGCTCTGCACTCTGCTTATGAGAAGGAGGCGAACAGCTACTAAAAGAGACTCCCTCCCTCTCCCCCTCCTCCTCCTCTCCCCTCTCCCCTCTCCTCCCCACTCCCCTTTCTCCCTTCCTCCAGAATCAATTTGAAAAGGACAGACGGCCCCCTCAGCCCCGTCCCTACGCCCCAGTGATGCTTAGCTGGTGAGTACACTTTAATCTTTTCCATTCAGAACTTTCATTTCACTTCTGTGCATTTCTTCGATTGGTTTCTACATCTTTTGCCTGAATTTTTTCTTTGTATTTGTTCCACAATTCACAATTTTTTTTTTTTTTTTTACTTTCCTGTGCTCAATTTTACCGGCAAACACCGAACTTTTCTCCGGTCTTGTGGATGAGGGATTATTCGTTTTACTTTTTTGAACGTCCTTTCTTCCCTGCTCCCCGGCCAAAAGCAGTTAAAGTAAAAAAGTTAAGACAGCCTTTTTACTTTTTTTATTTTTGGGGGGGGGGGTGAAAGCCCTTCTTTTTGAAAGAGTGAAGTGATTTGAAAAGCAGCGGGGAGAGTGTGGCAGTGGAGGTGGATGGTGGGAGGGTAAAGCAGGAGAGGTGGGGGTGGGCTTTCATACAAGAGGCCAATGGATGAGGTTCACCATCTCCATCTCTGACTTCAGCTCTCAGCTCCCTCTTTCTGTGTGGATGGATTAAAAGCAGCCTAATTGACACAGTATAGTAAAATCATTGTACATGTGGCATGATGGCACAATCACCTTGTGAGCAGCCATATACTGTGTATAGACATATAAGTATGTGTGGGTTTTTTTTTCAACCATTTAAATCTTTATTATCAAACTCCAGTGAAACACAGGAGTCAGGGAGATGCTGTGTAATTATTTCCCAGAGAAATTGCATTTTCATGGTCAGTATTTTTTCCTAAATGGAAATCAAATATTTTTCTGAGTCCTTCCCAATTTAGAAATGTGTGTCTCTTGTAGGGAGCTTTGCTGTCACTCTTCTGTCCAGTTGATCACAAACCGGCTCCATGGGATTAAAGTCTAAAAACTGGGCCACGGTCCACTCCATGTTTTTATCTTGAGGTAGTTCTGGTTTAGCTTGGACTAAAGTTTTGTCTCATTATCTTGCTGCAGGATGAAGCCCTGACCAACTATCTTCTGGTTGTTAAAATTTGTCTCAGTCCAAGTTTTTTCTTGCCGTTACTGCTCTCTATTTGAGAAGAAAACGTGGTGAATGTGGTATTAGGAGCCAAAGTCAGTCAGTCGTATCGATGTGTTGTTAGACCAGATCAACCTGGTATCCCTCACTTTACATCACTAAGGGTACCCCTGGTAGAGCCACACTTCATTATTATCAGAAGATGAGTCACACCATTAGGAGTTTTATTTGTTTGAACCATTGAAAAAAATATCTCCTCACAAATGACATTTCCTCCAATCAATCAGAGCCATTTTGTTTTATTTATTTTGTTTTCCTTGACAATCCCGCTAACCCTAACCCCATAAAATGTGTTCATTACATCACAAAACCTTTTGCTGCTTCTCAGCATGTTTACAGTGCAGTTCTTTGGCAGTGAAGATGCCTTGTAAGACATTGATCCAGGTGGCCTCCTTAAGCATTGGTTCATTTTTGTGTTCATATAGTAGTTTTTAAAAAGTGGCATTTTTCGGCCTGTTACAGTACTATTAGCTGGTACATTTATACTCGTCTCCCCCCAAGTTCAGTTAATTAAACACACACACAAACAAACATTAACCAAAGAGCTTATAACAGTTCTGTGGCTGGGCCTAACTCCATTAATGTGTACCTATCTAAACTGTTGTTTGCATCAATCTCCAGTGTGACATGTAATTAAGCTGTTTGTTTGCACTGGAATGATGATAATTAAGACTTTATGCAGATTAATACAGTTGATCCTACGCATTCTGTTGCTTTTGGCGTAATTAGAGATTACATGAACAGTCCTGAAGATGAGAACAGCAAGTGAACGTATTGAATGAATGTGTGTCATTATTATTACCTGTAGGCCGATCGCTAGAGTAAAATATGACGTCTTGACTCTTTTCAAGGCGACTCTCAGGCTGTGAAACCACACACCACAAGCGCGCACGAGCTCCACAAAGAAGACAGCGTTAAAAAATGTTCCCTTCAGAGAGTTGTGCAGAGGGCTTGGATGCCATCTGGCATCAGTTATTAGATCTACTGGTAATAAGATGAGGACCAGCTAAATCTCTTTAGGCTGTATCAGCTGATCGTGGCCCTAAACAAACTCTGATCCCTTTCTTACTCTGTTATTTTATTTATCTCAAACCGGTCACAAGCCGAGATTGTTCATTTAAAACTTCAAACGAAGCTTTTTCTGCAGAGAAGGAAAAAAAAAAAAAAAACTCCACGTCTCGAGTGCAGCCCAATTTATCATAAAAGGTGCAGACCTCTTTTGATTCAATCTCACCCACTTCTCGCTCTGTGTTTAATATCCCCGAAGCCCCGGGTTTGGGCTCACGTTCTGTTGTCGCGGTCCCCTCGCTCAGCACTCGCCTCCTTCTCACTTAGGTTCAATTTGTGGCCTGAATATCTCCCCCTAATATGTGTCATTGGAGCAGAGCAGCGGTGCTCCCTCCCTGGCTCTTCCGAAGAATCCTCCTCTGTGTTTGTCTTGGTTCTCTCTGCTCCTCTGAGAGGAGATCAGGGGCTCCGGTCGTGGTTGGCATGTTGTCTCCTGCAGCCCCGCTGTTGTTTGCTGATATTTAGTTCAGGATGACAATAAGCCGGAAGAAAACAAGCTCCTTTCAGGCCAGTAGAAGAGAGGAGGGGTGGGCTGAGATGGAGAGAAAGACCTAGGAAAAAAAATTGGAGGCGAAGGGGGACATGGGACTCATCCCTGGATGGGGGAATCTCTTTAAAGCATTCTGTTTGTGGCCCCTAGGTCCGAATTAAAGGAGCGTCATTATCCTGGCAAATTACCACGCTGCCTTTGTGGTCCAGCCACGGTACATTAGGGCGCCTTAAAACGTGGCCGAGCCGTGCCCATTCAGCTCGCATAAAGAAGGGGCCGCTGTCAGATCCTTGGCCTGGCTCACAGAGGAGGCATTCACACCACATCGGGGGTGGGTGGGGTGGGGACGGTGACAGTGGTGACGGTGATGGAGAGGTTCTCCTCCAGACGAGTGAGGATCGCTCCGGCCGAGGCTGATGTGACGGCCTCGAAACGCACAGCGGCCGATGATGTCATGATTTGGCTTTCGACCACCGAGGATAGAGATGCGGAAATCCTTGATCTGACGGAGAGACTCACGGACACTTCCGTTCCAATTAGTGCACTTTGTCAGAACTGTATCAGTTCATACTGATTACTGGTATTTTTTTAAGTTATGATATGAAATTTTAATATTTGACTACATAGCGTTCAGGAGGTTGCGCCATGAGACACTGTTTCAGAACAAGCATGGTACGACTGCATCACTGTGATGGTGGTGAAGATGGAAAGGTCTGAAAAATGAAGCGGCAGAACGAGAAGATTTGTGCCAATAAAAGGCACCGTGTTGGTTGATTGTGCTTTTTTTTTTAGGGTGACCAGATGTCCCAGTTTTCTGGGGACAGTCCCCAGCTAAAGCTGTTCCCAAAAATTTTAGCTTTTTATAAATCAGAAAAGGAATGTTACGCGCAGACTACAGTTATTACGGTAGCCGGTTGCGCTGCTACTGACGTTACAGACGTAGCAGTTTAAATAAATATGGCAAAATAAATGAAACATCAGCAGGCGGTGCTAGCACAGGGCCATGCAAACCTGTTTTACTACTAGTGTGAGATTATTCTACAATATTTACTCATGATCACAGTAAAATAGTCCATCTTTAGTCAATCTGCTGCATTAATTCCTCTCTCAACCAGTAGGAAATGTTGTGAACATGTGATTATTCATGAAAAAAATAAAAATACAGCGATGTACCCTTATCAGAACTGCATGTGTTCACCTACTACCTATACCAGGGCTTTAGTGAGCGAATAGTGAGCTATGCTTTGCTATTTGAAGCATGTGCAAGCATTTTATTTGAAATTTCTTCTTTGGTATTTTTCATTTTTTCATAATCGCGCACCAACAGAAACCAACTGACTGGGAAAGGATTCACCAGTTATGTGTTGCAGTTTCACATTTTGAATTGTTATATTGCTTTCGACAAGAGGATGTAATGAAAGGAGGGAATCCATCTGAAGACCTAATCGACACTAATATGGCAAAATCCAATATTTCTGTCAATAACTCATTTGAAAGTTGTCAGACGCTGGATAGACCTCCAAGCTTAAATACTGTGGAAGACTCCGTACTCTTAGGCCGTTCCAGCTCCATTACTCATCATTTTTGTCAACTCAAGAGACGGGAACTTCCTTTTAGATGTAAAATAACGAGCAGCTGCAAGAACTGGAATCGGCCAGTGCTCAATGGTTGAATAAGACGATGGGCTGAATGCTGGTGTCTCTTGTCGGCCGTGGAGAAGGCGTGTGCTGTGTGAACGAAGGGCTTTAGAGTCTGTGTGAAGGATTTAAGCTGTTGCAGAGGGCTTGCAACCTATGAATGACTGTTATGAATGGCATCTGCTACAAGCTTTGGTGAAAGTCAAGGCTTCAAACATCAGCAGGTAGCTCAGACTTGATCCTCTGGGCATGAAACAGTTGATTTTTTTATTTTAACACCACAACTCCATAAATACAGCTATCAAACTCTTCAAAGAAAAACTAAATACGATCACCGCTATAAAACTCCTAGTGTGTGAGATATTTGTTCTTGGCGCTTTGCCTTTATTTATCATCTAATCAACTGGAAGCTTTACCTCAGCGATTTATGTCTCCGTTATTTTATTTTTTTCTTTCGACGCCAGGTGGGAGATTTCATTACTTTCCAACATTGTTTCCCGGTTTTATGAACTCAATTGCTCAGCTGAAGTGGACCAAGGAAGGGAGGAGGCTTTTGTCCAGGGGCCGTGGCAGAAACCCTGAGCTTGTAAATCCAGCTCTGATCTTTGGATCATTAAGCTGTGAGCCGTCCGTCCCGGTTCTTTATCGCCAGGCCCGGATCCCAGGCCATAATGAAGGCTAACTGGCTAATGATTAGCTGTCCTCTGTAGCTGCTTCAGAGTCTGCTGCTGCCGCTGCTGCTGCCAGTCTGAATGGTAGAAGGCCTTGAAAACATATAAATCAGGCCTTAAAAATTAAGTAAATTCCATTTTCGTCTCTTTGACGATAATCCAGTCACTTCTGAGATGAGCCAAGGTTCTTTTACAAGCTTATTGTCGAATGCTAATCTTTTATGTCTTCGGAAGACATGTTATTTCGAGCTACTGTTGATTTTTTCCTGTTTTAAGCCGCTCACTTGTGTAACATCTCCACAATGGATGTTGGAGTGGTTTGTGTACACGTGCTTGTTAATTTGACAAACAGCATCCCCCTCCTCTCTCTCTGCTGCTGCTGCTGCTGTTGCTGCTGCTACTGCTGCTAAACAGATTGCCTTGTCTCCAAACAAGCACTGCAGAGCTGAGAGAAAGAAGATTGGCTTCTGTGAACATAAAAACTGAGAGGCAGTGTTTTGGATAATGATCGCCTTTTCTTCTCCCTGTCAAAAATCCTTGATTACTTCTCGTTATTCTCGAGCTGCACAGGCATCCGAGTGCGATAGCCTACATCCCGGCCTGTGAAGCAGAGATATTAAATAACAGTGATCGCGGCCTCTCCTCTTGCAAACCTTGACTGTGAATTAACTAGTTTTGAAGGGAGAGCGTGTTGAGTAAAATCTAATAGCGACGCAGGGATCAGGCTGCCGGGTCAGACACGCAGACTCATTCAGCACGGGGACTGATCTACGGTTAAATAGAGGATTTAGATCCCGTCTAACTATTGAAAATGAGATTGTGCAAACATTAATTACCAAACTATTTGCATTTACATAATTGTATTCCCCGGGATGGAGAGTTGCTACGGAGGAAATGGTTTGGTGGAAAATGACTTTCCTCCAACGAAACGAACAGGCAGAGTGATGTTCAGAGATCTTCATTCATTTGCGTATTAACCAGTTTTTGAACATGCGACGCCGACAACTGCATCGAGATGCGACAATGAGAACAGCTGTGTGATCACAGTTAGAGGCTATGGGATCATTAAGTGACTGAATTAAGTGGATATAGTGTGAAATACGACTTGTGTGTGTGCTCTGTCTGATTGTTGGTTGTTCAGAACCTGCGAAGACTCAAGAACTCAACAAAGACACTGTAGCCCTCTGATGCATTATGAAAGCATGAGTCAAGACTTTTTTCTTTTTCTTTTGTGTTTTTTTTTTTCCTTCCTAGGGCATGAAAAAAATATCATCTTTTTCCAGAGAGTTATAGACGTTCTAGTGGATTATAGAGCACTGAACTTAATGTGAAAATTACTTAATGGCCCTTTTATGGTAAATCCATAAACAGTATTTTAACACATTTTAATGCTGTATGGGCCTGTTGTTAAGGTTGTTTAGGGCCGGATAAGGAAATAAAAGACACAACTGTGAAGCTTAGATCTATGTTTCAAAACTTCTCCAACCAGAAGAACATTAATGTGAGTCTCCATGGTTCTTCTGATATTACCATGTACTTATACAAGCATCAATATGTTTTAAGAACCGATAAATGAATCTCTGCATAGGCTGCATGAAAATCAGCAAAGCATCCAGGGTACAGTGCATGTAGATGTACACCAAACAGCCACAACATTATGACCAGCAGTTTACACATTTCACCAAATCACCTTGCAACATTGCAAATGTCACAACAAGACTGTCGGTCTACAGCTTTGCTAGCCTCTCTACACCGATCAGCCACAACATTAAAACCACTGACAGAAGTAAATAATATAATAATATATATAATGTTCCTGTGGATATTACTTAGAGATGTAACACCCACCTAGACCAGACCAGACACCCCCACACCATTGCAAAGACTCTCCTTGATGGCAGGATGCAGACTAACACAGACACACAAAATGCTTTAGGAACTACTAAAAAACAAACAAACAAACAAACCAAAAAACATGAAAAACAGTACAAGGTGTTGACCTGGCCTCCAAATTCACTAGATCCCAAACTAATCAAGTATCTGTGGGATGATCCACCATAGAGACCCCTCCCCTCAATCCATAGGATCCAAAGCCCCCCCCCCCAACTAACAACATTGAGTTTCCAGACACCACAGGACACCCTCAAAACAAAACACCCATGTTCATTCTCTGATGAGTCACAAATGTTTTGCAGTTTGCAGTAGTTTGTATCCGAAGAGCTTCAAACACACTGTTCACCGTCATTTATTTACTTTCCATTGTTTTTTCTTTGCGGTGACTTTTTATTAGAAGAACCACCTTTTAGAGCATCGTCTCTCACCAAAGCGCTGCGCCACATCTTCAACATGTTGGATTGGAAATTGGAAATTTAAAAAAAGGGGTCAGACAAATGGGGCATCGTCACTCACCGGCAGCCTGACACAAGCAGACATCTTTATCTCTGTGCAGCGCCCTGCTTTCCTCACCTCTGGTGTCTCGTAGTCAGAATATCCATGAGGAATAAATGGCGGTCGATCGGTCACGTTACCTTCAGTCCACGCGCTCTGACCTGTGGTTGCAGATGAAGATTGTAACTTCGACGCACCACCACAATTAACATCTCAGAAATCCTATTAGAGCCTCAACGTTACTTTAGTCTGAATCAGCCTCACCTGACTCAGACTGTAACCGTCCCCCTTTTAACCACCGTCTTTCACCCTCAACAACTTGGTCAGTCCTGAGCTCCTGGCTTCAAACTTGCTGTTTGCTGTTTAATCATTCAGTAAGGATTAGTGGCGCTGTGTGTTTTCTAATTATAGACCCGGACCGTGCTCCCTCCTCCTCTGTGGGGTCAGATCTAGCCCACCAGGCTCTCAGCCAGCGGCTCACTCCCAGCAGCTCTCAACTGCTGCTTTCACACGTTCATCCCTGTGTGTCTTCCTAACGAACTTGCCATCTTTTATTATTGTTCTTTATTTTTTTATTATCACTCCGTGCCGTCTTTTTTTCTGTCAGTTTAGTCCCCTCTCTCTCCCCACACCCCTCCCTATCTGTCTCTTGTCGAGTTCACAAGAAAGACTTTTCATTTGGATAAAATAAAACTCAATGAGGTAGCTGTCAAAATAAATCACTTCCTGTATTAGGGAGGAAACAAGGAATTGCCCGAGAGAAAAGGACAGCAATTCTTTTTTTTTATTATTCCACACAATCAATCAGTTCCCTTTCACGTCTTTTCACATCTTTCCATTCTAGACAAACAATGGGTTTTGATTAACCCCTCTGGGAAAGCTCATTATCAATTTCCATTACAAAGGTGTTTATACGTCATTTGGATTTGAAACGCACCCGAGGAAAAAAAAAAAAAAACATGGATCAAAAGAGCACACTGAGCTCCAAAAGGCGACAATGGGAAAAAGTCGACTGTCAATCCCAGCACATGTATCTGCCTTAACAACAGGCCAGATGTGCATATTGTGTTGTTTATGTCAGTGGTGTGTGTTTGCGTTTGATCATCGAGGAGCATTTTTAATTCGCTCTCCTGCTCAGACGCCCACTCACATTAAAAATGTTTTAGCCTCTTTACGTAGCTGAAGTGAGCCGCAAACCGCGGGGCCTGAATTATGTATGTGTGACTGTATTTTTTATTATCACAGGCGGTTGAAGGACTTCCGGGATTTCCATTGTCGAGCCGAATCAATTTCGCCTCTTCAAGGGACGGCCCTGGAAATGTTTCAATCCATTTTTAATCAAAGCACCTTATTAAGCCCGGTTCAGATTAGTGCGTCTGTTTTTTTTTTTCCCGTCACTCGTTTGATGAGCCCGTGATGTGGAACCGCGCCGCCCTGGTCCTGAAGATAACTGTATGTTCCGCGAAGCAGCCTCAGAGTGATTTATGTCGCCAGATACAGTGTGTTGTGGTGCGTTGGTTTTAATTAACACGGTGACATTTTGGGAGATGCCTCATCCTCCGTCGTAAGCAGTCGGCTGCATGTACACAAACGTCTCTTATGTCTGTTACATTCACCCTTTAACAACTCACCTTTATGCATCAAATAACTCCATGTTATTAATGTTAATGCACATTATTGCACCGTATTAATGCTTCCAATGTATATAACATATATTCACTTCTATTTCTGGTATTTTATTTTTTTTGCTCATGTAGCTTATATTTAACTGTAAATGGTGCAAGGGCAGTAAATAGCAACAAGTAGGCTAATGAAATCAGAAGATCAGGTTTGACCAAGGAGAACTGGTAACTGATGGTCAGTAAATCAAAACACAGAGACAGTTGAGTGTTTTATTGGTACCATGTGTTAAAGGGGAAAAAATATACACTACAGGCCAAAAGTTTGGAAGCTACTTCAAGTTTCTGTTCACTGTACCTTTCTTAAAAAACCAGTATGAGTTCTGTGTATTTTGTTCTATGTATTTACTGCATGATCAGACTTTTTTGATATGAACCATTTTCCTCAGTTAACCTTTAGATGTACATCGATGTTAAGAAAAGAAGAAGGGCCTAGTTTTAGGGTCGGGAAGATTTGCAAGAGTCACAACTTCGGTGCAAAAGTAAAAAACCAAAAAACAAATCACAGTTTGCATTATTCATTTAACTCTTTGGCTTTTGAGAGTCTGCATATAAATATCACTTGAGGAACAAATGCCTCGTATATGTATGCTGTTGTTAAAGCCAGAGGAGGTTACTATGAGGAAAGAAAAACTCAAATACCTGATAATTATAGTAAAAATGTCTTTACCAACGAAACTATGTCTTTTATGTACAAATTCGAGCCAAAAATACATATTTAGATATTTAGAGCTCATGTATTCAGGAATAATATAGGCAAAAACACTTACTATCCGGATGTTTTCTGACCTTTTTATTGTCAAAATAAGAAAGAAAAAAATTATAGTCCAGATATTTTGAAGTGTTTAAGGGTTGTAGTAACGAACACAGGCAGGTGTTTTGGTCCCACACAGTCGGTCCCAACGTGGGCAGATAATTCGAAGTTTACATCAAGCAAACCCCTCGTAGCTACGTTCAATATAAGCTTTACCCAGAGTCAGATGGAACAACAGATATGAGCTTTGTCTCTGTGTATGCAGCTCAGAGATGGGCCCAGGTTACCTTTAGCCAAACACTGAGAGTGTAGCTCCGCTAAACATTAGACGACACACGTCTGAACAAATCCACACACGCCCTCTCTGCAGCCCCACTGGCCTCGTCCTAGTGTCAGACAAGCTGCAGCTTCCGGAGGCTGAGAACCGAAAACAACGCGGAGCTGCCAAAAAGTCACTCAGAACGCCACTCGAGGCTCCAACCCTGAGCCGGAGATGTTGAAACGTCCAGTTTCACAACAACAAAAAAAAAATGTTTTGCTCTCTATAACTAACCCCTCGTTCCCATGCGTCACAAAGGCGCAGATTTACATCATACGAAGGTGTTAAGTTCTACACAACAGATGAGCCTAACTCATCGCCACTCAGTCTCAATATCTCAATATGTTCAGTGGATTCAAGCCACATTCAGCTTTAAATCTGACCTTCAGAAAATCTATGGGTGACTTCACAGGGGGTTTGGAAATAAAAAACTTGTTTTATTAACTCTGGTATTTGGTCTCCACTTTTCTGACATGAAGACAGCCTCAGTTGGCCAGCGTGGCTGCAGAGGGACCTGACGTAAAGTAATTACATTATTGGTCGAATTACTTGAACTTTTAGCTCCCGAGTTTGAAATCTGGATTGTTCTTGTGGCGCGGGGTGGGGGAGTGGGAGGGGGGGGCCCCTCGTGTCCCAGCTCACATTGGGCAACGTTTTTGAACTTCTCACTAGTCTTACCACAGGGCTAAGAGGCAGATCCAAGGAACTCTGAATGATTTAAAGTCTCCATCTGAGCCCGAATCTACAGAGGAAACCAAACTTTTCACAGATTGCTCAGACTGAACTCCAAAGCAGCTCCAGCTGTCTAACAAGGTTTGCGCTCATCATAAATGAGCAGCCTCCAGGTATTAGCCCGTCTCTTTTTTTCATCTGTTCATTAACGCAGCTTTCGTGGATACATCTACTCCTCACTTCGCAACATGGTTCTTTTTTTTTTCTTCTTTTTCTTTTTCTCAGCCATGTGTGTCTTTCAATTGACTTTCAAAAGCGCGTATACGTGCAAAAAGGGCCTCGGGGCGTCCGTACTTTTCTTTCAGCCGCTTTCCTTTATGTGCCAGTTTTACGAAGGTACGTACACTTCACCATATCGAAGTGGGATTACGTGTAATCCTTTCTCTCGGACACAGCGACCTCTCCTTTTCCATAGTGTCGTGTGTCTTTACAGAATTAATTACTCTGAGCTTTGGGGGCCGAGGAGATTTCTTTGTGTTTCCGATATCTGGATCCTTTGTGTCCCTTCACGGCAACATTAAGGAAAGGGGGTGTTATTGGTTCTGCTCTGTGTGAAGTATAGAGTGAAGCGTAGACGAAAGAAAAATACATCAGTATCTTGCATTAATTAATCAATGAGTAGACCGGTGATTACATCTTTGGAAATCCATTTTTTTTTTTACTGGAAGGTTTCTTTGACTCTGGCACTTTGATGAATCTGTGTAACTGCCTCCAAATTACCACTCAGATTGATCAAACTGCTCATTTACAGGTCTAATGAGAAAAATAAACTAAAATGAAGATTTTTTTTGTCTTTAGTTTTTTTTTTTTTTTTTTTTACACCAGTGAAAGAAGCTGCGGCTCTGGTGCTCGTTGAGGCTGGTGGTGACTCCCCTTTTGGAATTACAAATGTCGATCCATCGGAGCGCCGTGCGTTAAGCCGCCGAGAGGAGTCTTGTTTTCATCTCCATCACCAAATTTCCTGGCACGATGCCCGGGGTCATGCATCAAGAAGAGACCATAGCGCGAAATCGTGTTCTGAGACCACTCGGCAATTAAAACCCAATACAGGATGGGTTTTCAGGATGGGTTTTCTTCTTCTTCTTTTTTTTCTTCTTTTCCTAACTAATTACATCACAATGGATTTAATTATAGCCGCATGTTTTGCTAAAGCAACAGTGGTGCAAAAAGCGTCAGGCTTGATCGTCTGTCTTTTGTTTGCGGCAGGATGTTTCCTCACTCCCTGGACTGTAATCAGTGTTTGAAAAGACGCCGCAGTGTGATGTTGGAACCAAACACGGGCACCATTTGGGAGATGAATACTTTAAGAAATGGAACAAATGATCCCCCACAGCTTTTCTTTTTTTTTTTTTTTTTTTTTTTTTGCCCACATTGGATTCTCACATTCAGAAGAATTAAAGAATAATGTAACTTTAAGGATTTTAAGCATGGAGGGGATTTCTGTGGTGAGCTCGTCACAGAGCTGGACGTTTGCATTCCTCTCACCAACACTCGCACAAATGAAGCTTTATTCTTCTAAGTTGAACCTCTGTCGGCCCGAAACAGCTCTTTTCTGACTGCTTATAGAGCTCCTGCAATTTCCAATACCCCTGCCTAGCATGTCCTCCTCTTACTTTGATTCTCGTCTTTCTGAGAACAGCACGGTCTTCCAGCCCTGAGCTGAAGAGTTGGTGAAATCTGAATGGCTTCGCGGTTTCTTTACGTGTCCACTATGTGTGTGTGTAATCTTCATTTGTTTTCTAGGACTGCGCAGAACCAGAGTCACTGCTACAGGAGACGATCGATAGGAAACGTTTTCCTTTAACACGAGCGAAAATCCCCCAAATCTATATTTCTAAAGGGAATTTAAAGGAGGACAAATTCAGTTTACATGTGGACCAGCACTCCACATTAATGGCCCAATTAGAAGCCCGGCCGAGCTGAAAGAGGCTCGCTTTACTGGAAAAAATCCAATTGAGACGGGTGGCGTGAATCTCTGATTATCCATTCAATAGGAAAATTTTTATCCTGTGTAACCATGTAAATGATTACTTGTTTTCTGCATGGAGGAAACAATGAGTTTGGAGGAGGCACAAAAACACAGATGTAGCAAAGCAAGCGGGTGTGGAACCAAGGAACGCACGATATGATGATATGAAAGAAGCCAAATGTGTATAAAACAACATTCACCACCTTGTCACTCAATGCTCTGCTGTTGTTCTGCTCCAGAGTTGGTCAAAGTTCTCTCTGCTTTTTCTTTCATCAGCAACTGTTTGTTAGTTGTTGTTTATTTTTATTTTTTTTAGAAAAAGCTCCAGAACTACATTCTTGCTTTGCATGGATCCAGACATCCTCCTGTAGTGACATAATCCACTTCTTCACCATCCAGCATGTGTTTTCTATATCCTCGATATGTTCCAGACCTGGTTTTGGCATGTGCTTTATAGCTGCAGCTAAATCAAGTTGTCTTAGATCTCATGAGATGAATGTCGATGGCATGTGAGCAGTAACAGGATGTGAGTGTAACATGGGCCTTGTCAGAAGATTCAGCAGCAGGTGTCAATCTAACAGGCTCACAGGGTCCGAACCCGTAGTTAATAACATTTTCCGTGATTTTTTGACAGCTTCTGTTGCTGGGACGTGTTTTAAACTAGGAGACTGTCAACGTATAATATTATATAATACAGTATTATATAATATTATATATTATAGTAATTTCCCAATGAAAAGTGTGCTGAATAGCTCCCTAATAAACACAGTTAAAAATTGAATTTGACGGATACGCAGGGTATTTTTGAGCAGGCATTGCCCATTAATGCTCATTGGCCACTTTATTAGGCACACCTGTTCAACTGCTTGTAAACACAAATAGCTAATCAGCCAATCACATGGCTGCAATTTAATGCATTTAGACATGTAGAGGTGATCAAGACAACTAGCTGAAGTTCAAACCGAGCATCAGAACAGGTGCAGGTGGCAGACGGGCTGGTCTGAGTATTTCAGAAACTGCTGATCTACTTGGATTTTCAACCATCTCTAGGGTTTACAGAGAATGGTCTGAAAAAGAGAAAATATCCAGTGAGCGGCAGTTGTGTGGACGACAATGCCTTGTTGATGTGAGAGGTCAGAGGAGAATAGGCAGACTGGTTGGAGATGATAGAGATGATAGAAAGGCAACAATGCAGGGAGATTCACATCATAGACAGACAATAGAAGATTAGAATAACGTTGCCTGGTCTGACACGTCTCAATTTCAGCTGCTACATTCAGGTGCAGGGTCACAATTTGGCATAAACAACATGAAAGCATGGATCCATCCTGCCTTGTATCAACGGTTCAGGCTGGTGGTGGTGGTGTGATGGTGTGGGGGATATTTTCTTGCCACACTTTAGGCCCCTTAGTACAAACTGAGCATGGTTTTCTTGAACATGACAATGAGTTCACTGTACTCCAGTGGCCTCCACAATCACCAGATCTCAATCCAGTAGAGGAACCTTTGGGACGTGGTGGAACGGGAGATTCTCATCATACATGTGCAGCCGACAAATCTGCAGCAACTGCGTGATGCTATCACATCCTCATCTCTGAGGAATGTTTCCAACACCTTGCTGAAAGTATGCCGCGAAGAATTAAGGCAGTTCTGAAGGCAAAAGGCGGTCCAACCTTTTACTAGCAAGGTGTACCTAATAAAGTGGCCAGTCAGTGTATGTGTGAGTGTATGTATGTGTCTGTAAAGATGCAAATTGGTCCTTGAGACCCGACTTATGTTAAAGAAACAGTAGGAATGAGGAACTGAAAACAAATGAATGATGTGAAAAAGCCAAACATTTTGACCGGGACACTTCTGGAGCTTTTTCTACATTTGACACGGTGTTCGTCACGTCTGTCAGCTCAGAAAGGCTGATAAAAATCCATGCAGTCAGGCTGTTACGAGCGGTATGAGTGAAAATGTGTCATCAAATTCAAGTGAGCCGTACGAAACCAGTTCCCCCTTGACTCCCTCCAAAATACTCTAAAAAAAAAAGATTCTGTTTTGACTGAAAAGTGCTTGAATTTATCTCAAAGGAGATTGGTTTAAGTGATTTCCATAAACGTCTTCACGCATTTAGTCGCTGTGTGTGTTCCGCTGAGTAGGAAAACGTGTTTATTTCTGTTTCTGTATATTTATTAATAAAATGTTCTCACCAACTAGAAAAAAATAATGAGCTTTGCTGGCTTGAGTTTTTTTTTTCTTCTTGTCAGCATTGCTATGGTTGCGGCTGTTGTAGACTTGCTCATTATAACACGGATCAGACTAATTAACGGGAAGGTGACAAGGTTTGTTGGGCTTTCTCCGAGCAACGCGCTGACCTGTTGCGTCCATTTTTTTTTTGATCTGCAGAGCGGGGACCGATGCGCTTCCGAGGAGACCGGTTAAGAAGCAGAGAGCTCTTCTTTTCCACCGCTGCATCATCGGGGATCGATTTTTTTTTTCTCCTCTCTCAGAGGAACACGCATACTGTACTTCCTCACAGACGCCCTCAGCTGCCTGTGATGGCCCACTCAGTGTCACAGAGCGCCTTTTCATTTTAGTCTTTTCACGAGTATAGTGCGTGCGTGCGTGCGTGCAAGTGGAGACTTTTGAAAGCCGGCCGCTTGGCCTGATTGTTATATAACCGTCAACAACTAAATTAATGCTTCTGCACAAATTCCTCCTTTTTTGGAATCACAAAGGCGGACTGGACAGATCGTGTATTTGTGTGTAGTCGACGTGTGAGCTTTTATTAAAGTTCCGCAGCCAATCCCCCCGTAGCACAATGGTGGAGTGATGAATGCCCACAGCAAAAAATCCAATAAGATAGATTTGGTGGCTACAACAGCGCTCGCTCTCTCCTGCTTCTTTCCGTCTAATACTCCCCTCTGCCTCGCTCCATCACACGTGCTCCGTCTCTCATCCGCCAGCGCGCCTCTAAATCTGCTGTTTGTTCAGTGCAGATCAGTGCCCCGTAATCATTCGCTGGTTGTTAATGGAACGCCACCTGCGCGGCCTGTCGCGCCGGGGCCTCCGCTCCGAGTCTGAGGCGAATTCAGCCTGTGACGAACGGCGACGCGCGCGTCAGCCGCGGTGTCGTTTTTTTCCTCCTTTGTGCGTCAAGCGCTGAAAGGCTGCGGCCGCTTCACGGGCTTTGAGGAACAGCGGCGTGAATGCAATAAGTCTGCACTTAATTACTTTCGCTGAAGATTTGTGTTGGATTCCTGCGTCGCTGCCTGGCAGTGGCTGCGCGTTTGAACGTTCGAACATGTGCCTTTTGTTGTGTTGAAAGTTTAGCTGGAAGAACAATGAAAGCAGAAATAGATGAATGAAACCTTCAGGGGATTTCTTTTGCCCAACGGGTTTTGCGGGACACGTGCCGGTTTAAAAAAAGGGTGTGACCACCAGGTGTATTCAGACAAAAGAAAAAAGGCAAAAATGACAGATTTGCGCTGATCTTTGATCTGATCTGACAGTTTATTTAACCGAATCTGACAAATAAGTTCCGTTAAACAAGAAAAACAAAAAACAAATACAGGATGATTTCTTGCTTGGTAGCTAAGACGTGATGTGATATTTCACTCTATATCAATTTGTAAAGATTGTGTTTTCCCTAGAAAGTAGAGGCTCGTTGCGTTTTGCACTTTCAGCATCAGCGTTGGCATTTAGATTCGGTTTACATGTCAATAATAATAGTCACTGGTGTAGTCATTGGTTTTGTCATTTACAAATCCTTTTATTTAGTCTTCTTTGTTGTATTGTTATACACTTTTGTTATGGGAGCAGTTTATCTTTCATCTGTGTCTGAGTTAAGACCATAGGCCAAGGACGAATTGTCCCCACATTGGTCAAACTGACCCCATTTTCCCAGGATTACAGGCGCTGCCGTCTTCCGAGTCAGAGCCAGAGACTGATCCGTACGGTTAGACCCAGGTACACGTCCTCCAGACTCACTCGCGTCCTTGTTTGAGTAATACCACTCTCTGCTCTGCCTCCACCCGTCACCAAGAGCTCTTTGATTTTACACCGCTGTACAGAGCGGTTGGCATGTCAACGATTAGTCGTCATGACTAGTCGTCACATCCTGTTCCCACAGTGTCAAATAACTAACTAAAAAGAAATTCGTCACAAAAGTGGACACTTGAATGTGCAACTGTATTATGTAACTTACCTTAAGTGACAGACACCATCCTTGAAAAACAATATTTGACGTGTATTTTAGTATTTTATATGGAAGCCCTAAGCCGCCATGCATTCATACATATAATTTCCTCAGTTCTCCTGTGATAACGAGTTAATTTGCTCTGTTTCCTCGAGATCTTGAGTAAATGATCTCGTTATCTCGGGAAAAAAAAGCTTTGTTTACTCGAGATATCCAGAAACTTAATGTAGCCAGCATAAAAGCACGAAACAAATGTCTCACCTTACAGTAGCCCTATTACATTAGGCTATTATTATGTTATTTTTCACTCGCCGTGACTGAACTCTCTTGAATTAAATACACTGAGATCTCAAGAAAACAAAAGGAGAAATTAACTTGTTATCACAGGAAAACGAAGTAAACAATATATGTAAATGCATGGCCGGTTAGGGCTTCCGTAGTTTTAGTTTGGCCTTAGTCCCATTCACTAACATGTAAGAGGGTGGAGCTTATGACCTATACTGCACCCAGACACTAGGGGGAGCTCTGCTTGCTTTGGCTTCGCTTTTGAGGATCAGTTCCGCCGCCCATCTTTATTTACCTGCTATAGTTAATACCATTTAAATTTTGCTTTTAGAACATAAAAAGTTAATTAAAGTTATTGGACAATAAGTATTCAACACTTTTAAATAAAAAAATAAATAGGTGAAGTGCTAAGGTATTTGTGGTTCGAGAACAACATTGTAAAGCTACAGAAACTCAAAAAGACTGCATCATCAGTAGATGATTGTGTTATGGTTCCGGTCTAATGATCTCACACCGTGCATCACAACCTGAGCCAGGGAGTGGAGTTGTTTCCTCTTGTGGATTCGTGCCTCCTGGCTGCTTGTATGTGTCCCGAGTCCGTCTGCTGCTCTTTATAATTCTACAGGAGTATCAGCTAAGAATCTCCCAGCAGCTTGTAGAAGTATTTGTTGTACCAGCTGCTCCTCTTTCCCATAGGTAATGAGAGGTTTTCAACTATTAAACTAATAATCCATCCGAAAAAGCAGAATAAAAATTAAAAGACGACAGACTAGAAGCCGATTGTGTTTGAGCCTCAGAGTAAATTAGTCTCATCCTTCTCGTCCTGTGTTTTGAATTGTTGGTGCTTCTGATTCTTCAGCTGCCTGTGGTTGTTTTGTTTGACTATTTTCATCACGGTCCAATCTAGACTCAGAATATTGACTCTTTTTCAACCTAAAATGTGATAAATCAGTTACAGAATGTGACAGTTTATATGCCAATTATTTGTTTTGTTTTCCCTTCCGCTCACTTGACCATAATATTCTCTTAGATGAAGGGAAGATGTACGCTTGTTAAAAACGTCTAGACAAACGGTCCGTGTGCCGGGTCACACACAGGTACATCGCAGACACAAAGAGCTCTTTAAATATTTGGAGCAACTTTGGCGTCAGCCTGCCGCCGACTGATCACTTTGACACGGCCCAGTGTGTGTGTCATTGTCATGAGAGGCCTGGAAAACGTGTCTCTTTGAGATGAATCCCGATGAAATATCACTGAGGAGCCCGAGATTGACGGCCAGCAAAGGACACTGAGTTTGCACCGCTGCAGCTGTGGCTTAGTTTTAGCATTTAAAGCAACCTTTCATTATGTATTCTTCCTCTTCGAATGCAAATTCAAACATTTGCTTCATTCTTCCTTGAAATTCAGATTCCCTGCGAGAGGAGGCTGGCATTTGCGTTGATCAGTCATGCACTCAGATCATGCCTTCTTCAGCGCTCCCGTGTGTGCCAGGGTGTCAATTAAACCTGAGGTCTGCTGTGCTCTAGTGGGCTAACTCTGTCTAATGGGGCTCCATGCGAGGAGACTATCCATAATAGAATTAATAATGAGACACACTTGCAGAAAGGGCTCCGTTATCGTCGCCATCTCGTCCCGTCTCTGCTCCTTCTAGTATTCAGAAATAAAACATTAGGAACAAAACCGGACACAACCTCAAGGCTCGGCTGTGAAGGGCTCACGGTGCATTAAATTCCAGTGATTAAAGCTGCTTGGGTTGTGATTCGGTCGGGGAAGGGGAAGGGCGCCGATGTGAAGTAACAATACAGGTTCATCAGCGAAGAAGGGGAGCAGGAGCATTAGTGCTCTTTTAGTGCCCGGTGCCACAGAAACAGAGCAAAACAAAAAAATAAATAAAAGAAGAAGAAGAAGAGCGATAGCAAACTGTGCTCTTTCCACCAATCTTTAAAAGTGATGCAAAGAATATAGTCATGAATATAAAACAGTCAAATAAATGAAACCTGAATAATGAAAATAAACGGGCAGATAAAAAAAAAAAAAAAAAACAGTTTATCGAGTGATGGGCTTATTTTTCCACCGGCAGGGAGGAAAGGTGCTTTGAATAAAAGGAGGAACTGAGTCACTCCTGTGAGTAGAAATTGACACTAGAGGCTTGAGGATCCGAAAAGCCAGAAGATACAGATAAAACACATGAAACATAAGTGAATCTTCGATCGTAGATCTGCAACATTAAAATTGCATTTGCGTTTTCCAATAGGCAGACTTCATTCATACACAAAATTGCTTGGTCACAGTAGCTTTTTTCAGGGAAAAAAATAACTTTCCTCGAGATCCACTAATAAAACGAGAAACAGGTGAAAAGAGTTACAAAGTAAAACAATAAAAATCTTTGGTTGATTAGACATTTTTATAGATTTTTCCCCCACAAATTTAAATTTCTTTAAATACACATTAACAAAACTTTAAAAATATTTTAGTATGAGGGGAACCTGAAAGAGTCAGTGTGTAATATGCAGCGTTGTGATTGGCTCAGTAGCCATAGTGGGCGGGGCCTACAGTGTGCATAATACCTGTGTATTATTAGAAATGTTGAAGACCCCGGCAGTAGGCGGCACAGTGGCTTTAAGCCACTTTAAACCACAGAAATAGCTCTAATAGTTTTACAGTATCAGGTGACTGTTGCATCACTGTTCTCTCTTTTATTACAGCAGTTTTTTTTCCTTCCGCTGAACAAATTATATAAAAAAATGTCTGTGCTAGACTGACAACAAGTGCACTCCAAGGCCCTGAGGTACGAGATGGAGCAAACCGACCCCGAAAAGTACAAAGCTGTGTGTTTTAATGTCGTTCAGTCGTTCAGAGGCTTCAATGAAGAAAAAAAAGGATGTGTTCCATCGTTGCTGCTGGTATACATGTGCCCTGTTTTATTCAGTGACTGCATTTAAAAAGATATATCAATCTCTGGTGCTATTAGAGGTAGTGACTGGACTGAAAAAGTTGCCATGGTTCCTCTACTATTACTACTACTACTACTACTGGAACTAGTGATTGCATTCTCCGGGGTTTGTGTGTGTGTGTGTGTATTTGTGCATCTCGGTGTCAGCGTAGTTAAGATGTGAGCTGTTGTTGGTGTTGGTGATAGTGAAGTGGGATTGAATCCAGCCATGTCTGCCCAGTAAAAGCAGGCTCTGCGTTAGGATCAGGGCTCCCAGGTCCGTCCCTGAGCGCGGCCGCTGTGGAACACGACTGCTAATAACACTCACCAGCCCTCCTCTCTTTAATTGCCAATCGCTTCGCTCTCACAAACACATTAATGAAAAGCCACCTCAGCACAGATGGGTTGCCGTCTCCGACTGGGACAGGAAGGTGCTGCTTGAAGTTAAAAATTTAAAAAGGTTGTATCCCTGAACGTGTTTAAGAAGATGGTGAAATCTGTTCCTCCCTTGTAAAAGAGATATTTGATCATAAAGGGACAAGGTGTCGCAGATTTGCTGCATTTCAGATGGAGACTGTTTGCCAGATTAGAAACAAGCAATAAATCAATTGTAAATGAAAGTTGGAGCCACTAGAAGTGTGTTGGTGTTGGTAGATTGAACCGAGTCATCAACTGCACCGAGAGTGAAAAACGCCTGGATTACAAACTCGATCAGAAGGATTCGTTCCTTAATCTAAAACCCCAAGAAGCTATTTTCCGGGACATGTACGTGTCCAGTCGTACTCAACGCTTGATTATCTTTTCAAACTCAGTAGTTTATAGTTTAGTTGCAGTTCAATAAATAACTAATATGTTGTTGCCAATGACACAAAAAGCAGAGAGAACTTTCCCCAACTCTGGAGCGTTTTTTCCTTCTTTAAGCTCATATTTTCTTTCTTTCTTTATTTATTTATTTTTGTCTGAGCTCAGATTTCACAGCATTTTTAATCTGATGCACTTTTGCCAACTTTGTTTTTCAGCAGCCGGTTTCAGTTTCCATAGACACTTGATCAGTTTGGGATCTAGTGAGAGTTTGGAGGCCACCAAGTTTTCATGTTTTTGCGTTGTTCCTAGAGCGTTTTTGTGTGTGTGTGCTGCATCTTGTTGGTGATGGCTGCTGCCATGAAGGAGTGTCCTTGCTATGGGGTAGGGTCTGGTCTGGTCTGGTCTGGTCTGGTCTGGTCTGGTCTGGTCTGGTCTGGTCTGGTCTGGTCTGGTCTAGGTGGGTGCTACATGTCTAAGTAACATCCACATGAATGAATGTCAAGTCCAAAAGTTTCCCAGCAGAACACTGAACTGTCACAAGATGCCCAATGTCCTTTACTTCTCCTCCTTCATAATGTTGTGGCTGATTAGTCTGTATGGGCATTATATTCACTGTAATGAACACTCGTTAAGCTTTTCTAATCCTCAATTAAATACATTCCTCTTCAATGTAATATGTCAAGAATAATCATTAGCACAGTCATGGTAACTGTAATAATAAACCCCACATGATGCTCCTTGATAATTAACTACAGAACCGTTCCATGTGGTTTTCTATTTGTATTTTGTTTCATATTATTCGTGCTGCAGCCCCGTCTGTCGTCGCTCTGTGTTTTTTTTTTCTGAACCCGTCTTCCTTTGAAGTCAGATGTAATAAATTTGCTCATCAATTACACTGTCTGGCTCGGCCTTCCGCGCGCGTTTTGTTTGGTGTCCGCTCCAGTTAATTAGAACAGAACGTGTCATGTCGTCCTTGAGATAACTGCTAATAAGTGCGAGCTGTCTGAAGCTCTGCCTCATATTGCCTGCTTTGCTTTCCTAGAAAATAGAAAATAATTGCACGCAGGACACAAGTGTAATTCGGCATGTGGCGCAAATGACCCTGAGGCGGCGGTCCTGCACTTTGGATGTCGTCCCTGCATCGAGAGGGTGGCCTCGATGAGAGGCTCTGTGTGGTGCAGATGAATCGTGTTTTTTGTTTTTTTGTGTGTGTGTGTGTGTCCTCAGACCTCACATACACTCGTCGTTGTGTTGATGTGGGAGCTGGCGCGAATTCCACAGATGGTTTGTGGCACCGCAGCCCCTTGATGTTTGAAGTGTGGAGAGAGTCTTACGCCACTATCTTATGTTATCAGCTTTTATCAGGCCAGCCTTCGTTGCCCCGCTGTGTCTGCAACTCATCAGAGATATGCATTTAAACAAAAACGCTCTGGAATATCTGAAAGAATTCTGGCACCACCAGTGTCCTTTAACGAGATTGCAGTCAAAATAAGCCGGTTTCAGATTTTCTAGAATCTCAGGGCTCATTAAACTCTTTTTGTGGTTTACTATAAAAATAAGAATGTTTAGACCACGAGAACTGTAAAATGGAACATTTATTTTTGTTAATTTATTTGTTTTTTAACAGTGATCTGTGCACTGTTCCTCTGGCAGTGCAGTTTTTGGGAAATAAGTATTCGTTATCTAATAACAGGAAGTGTCAGGAACCAACGCAGACCAACTTTAAGATCAGCTTGCTTGGAAAATTTACTTTGCAAAGCTGAAACTAATAATAATTTCCTAGGGGTCCACGGAGGTACTGCAGGGGGGGTCGCAAAGTCTTTGGATGATTAAACATTTTTTATATACTTTTTAAAAAAAATTTTCCCCAACAATTTTGCCCCACAAATTTAATTTTCTTTAAATACACATTTACAAAAATGCAACATATTTTAGTATATTAGTGTTCAGCTATGTTTAAAATTAAGAATGTTAATAATTACACATATAAAACTGTCATATTGTCGTAATTGACACATTGACAGTTTTAACTTTAAAAATAGCTAACTGTTTTGTCATTGGGGGAACCTGACAGAGTTCTTTGGCGTTGTGTTGACTATTTCTCTGTAAATGTTGATCCATTGCGAAACCGCTACTTGTCGAAAGGCTGTAGTACATATCAATGGCCAATGTGTGGTGCTGTTTCTGCTAGAGACCTCAGCCAAAAAAGACAAAAGGAAGAAGAGGCGGAGCATGCACATCAGCCTAGCATGCCGTATACAAACATGTAGTCCAGATTACTAGCCCGTAATCTTTTTTAGCTCATGGTAGTAGCGAAGCAACAGTATATATTGGTCCTAGCCACCCAACAAGGGTCAACAACAACTCTTTTTCACCCTGGAACCTGGATTCAAGAAGGAACAGGAAACCAGATCTTCCTCCATCCATCATTGACGGCAGGCAGACCTGCGCTGTTTCACCCAAAAATCGTATTCGTGTAAATGTAACCCTGACCTACGCGCTCAGTTCACTTGGTTTGGCTTGACTCGCTAATAACCTGGACACTGATCTACTTATTTCTTCGACATTTAAAGTTAAAATTGTACATACTATGCCTTTAAAAGAAGCACGACAGACTCAAAGTTCTTGTTATTTCTGAGCGCACAACACAATCACACGAAGCTGAGTGAAAAAATCCCCTCCGGTCGTAAAAAGCCTCCTGTTGAAAACCCACCTTTTTCTTCTTTTCTTCTTCTTTGTGACCTTTGGCTCTCCAATTAACAACCGCTGCACAGATTCTGTCACCCTTCTTTTGTCGACGCGTCAAACCAGAAATGTGCGGAACAGACCTTTTGTTTGAGTGGTTACTCGTGTCCCTGCCCTTTTGTTGCCTAATAGCCCATCATCTGGGCACTGTCCCTCTGACCCTCTGGTGCATCGCTGTGCTAAACAAGGACAAAGGAAAGGGACAAGAAAATCATATGTGTGTGTGTTGGATTTAACTGATGAATATGAGAGAAATGGTTTAATGAAATCTGAAATAATTTAGCTGATTGCCACATTAGACCAGTGGTCCTTGACCTGTTTTCTTAAAGCACTTTTTTGGTTGTGTTAAAACCAGAGACCGGTTCTGGCAAAGAAACAAATAAAGAACTGGAGGAAGATTTTTGAAAGTTTTTTTTCATCTTTACATATTTAATATCTTTTACTTTTATGGTCATAGTTGGGCAAGCAAAAAGTTTGCAAACTCCAAGGACGAACTTCTAAGATTTTCATTTCTAAAATTTCTGGACTGCATGAAAAACTATTTCCATTAAAAAAAAAAATTAAAAAAAAAATCATTGTTAGAAGAAGGAAATATCTAACAAATATTCTCGTGACAGAATTGATCATTTTGTCGCGGCAGAATCTCCAAATGATTAATAAATTCATTGTAAACTGCACATTTCTTCACGAGCAAGTGGATGGAAAGTCCTTTAAGGACGTGTGGACCATTGATCGCGTCCAATTAATATGTTAATCCTTTATCTACGGTAATAACTTTTCTACCGTCCTTTTCTTCTGGACTCCTAACATCCGGCACCTACGTTGGTGTTTTGAAACCACTGCTGGCGTCTTTTTTTTTTTTTTTCCTGCGAGGCCCCTCTCCTGCAACCTGTTTTTCTATAATGCACCTGAGCTCAGCTCCTATAGTAACTCCCTGACGTGAAAGTGGTGGCCAAAATTGAACAGTGTCTCATTCTCCGAGCTTCTCTGAACTAGTTGGGTGAGCTCAAATCAATATGGGCTCCGGGGCTCCCAGTTCACACAATGAAACAGTATCAGGTAGACGCAGGGAGAAATGCAGTCGATAATATCACATTATGGTTTCTCTGTGTGTGAATGAAGGTATGAGACTGCGGTTGACAGTGCCAAGTGAAATCATAATAGAGTTTCTGAGGGGCAGACGCAGTGTATTGTTACACACCAGGGTTGTAGAAAGGTATAAAATGGATGGCTGTTGCAGGTGCGGGCTTGAAATGAGGAGCTGGCGAGGTTTGGGTTCTTGTGTGTGTGTGTGTGTGTGTGTGTGTGTGTGTGTGTGTGTGTGTGTGTGTGTGCGCGCAGGGCTCGGGGTTTCCCACCATATCTCATGGATAGCACATGTAATCGTAGACAAAAAAGGAAAAGGGATACTGGGCTTTACTCTTAGTCTGTCATTCAAGTCATGTTATAATACTTTAGTCCAGGGGTCTTCAACATTTCTCAGGCCAACGACCCCCAAACTGATGGAGAGATTAAGTAGGGACCTCCCTACCTACTATATGTGTTCTATATTATATCCTCTTCCTTGTGACTGTAGCTAACAAGGAAGCTAACATTAGCGTGGTCATGGCTGCAGCTGTGTAGACCTTGAACATTTCAGAGTCATCTCATCTTCTACTACCGTTTAATCCTCACTAGGGTCGCGGGGGTCGCTGGAGCCTATCCCAGCTGTCACTGGGCGAGAGGCGGGGTACGTCCTGGACAGGTCGCCAGCCTATCGCATGGCTAACGCAGAGACAAACAACCATTCGCACTCGAACCTTCTCGCTGGGAGGCATCAGCGCTAACCACTGAGCCGCTGTGTCGCCCCATTTCAGACTCGAAAATGAAAAACAGTATTTTTAGATGTTGGGTTTTGAGCTTTATTTCTCTTGCACTGTTTGTCAAGTTGTTTTTTAACTTTGTAAAAAATACTCGAGCATTTTCAGATTTTCACTGCAGGCTAACATACTTGCCATCTGATTCTGAAGAAATTGCAAGGAAAGGATGTCAGTACTTTGCTGCTCCTAGTCTGCTACTGACTCCCCGGCTGCTCCTCTCTCCAGAGTATAGCCCAGGCCCATTCGGTTCCCGAGTGCCGGAGTAACTTAATGCTATTAGCCTCATTTGAGAGCAAATGATGTTATGCGAGTGCATGACTTAGCAAGTCAAGGGCGCTATTTATTAACGTGATGGAACAAATTGTAAATTAGCGCGCAGAGATTATTAATTTGACGATACAAATGACTAATTTACGTGCGCAAACAATAAAGCGGAAGTCTATCCTGACCCCTGCCGGGCTTTGTCGTTTCGCACTCGTACTTCGTGTGGTGCTTTTCACCGCGTGTCGCATATTTCATCAGCAAAAAGCTGAAGAGGGAGAACATGATTCCAGGAGCCTGTTTGCACCCTTTCTCCTTTGTTATGAAGAGCCTGTAGATATTCTCAAAGAGCAACACAAAACAACGCATAGTTTTCCTGAAGAGCGGTTTTGAAGCTCAGCGTGGTTGCGTCAGATGTTGCCATCTCGGCGACGCCTTAAAACGGGAAAAAAGACGAGGTTTGAGGGGAGTTGAGACACGTGATGCCGAGTGTTTAGTGCAGTCGTCTTAGCTGTAAAAACCCAAATCAGAAAGTAAACATGTTAATTCCTGCTGTAAAGTAAGAATATTTTAACATTTTTGGTTTACATTTTAACAGCTCTGCTTGAGGAGCTGCAGCGTTGCTCTAACATTTTAAACGCGAGCCGGAGTTGCACAAGTGTGCACTAAATGTCATCAGATAAGGTGAAGCCTGCAGCAGCAGAAAGGTAAACAGATAGAGAGGCGAAAACAAATGTCCTGTACTGCATTCCTCACCATCTCTAATACAGACAGTCAGTTTATTCAACTAGAAAGCAGCTGTGGGAGTCCTTATTTTAGTTAGTGGGTGAAATATCTGAATAAAATTCCATAAAAGCTATTTGTAGTGTTATTAAAATAAGCGTTTTGAAGCTCTCGCTCTCAAATATCACCTTTTTCTTTTAATAAATATCCTGTCATGTCCAAAGAAGGGAGCGTTCAAAGTAATCTACAGGTGAATTTAAGTAATAAGTTTAATAGTTTGATAGTGTAGTATGTCGGAAAAGGGCTTCACTACAGAGTATCTGTTGAGTGTTTATTGTAAAAGGAGGTGTTAATAAGAAAATAATGGATGCAGCTTGGAAGTAGCCCAGTAATCTGCTGTTTCCTGACAAAAGAAGCCTCTGTCGTGACCAAACCACAGCTGTTTTTGAATGAAAGAAAGAATATAATGCTTGACATTCACATCTGTGTTTTGGCCACACTTACCAACTAATTTATTGGGAAAGACTTTTCTAAAATAAGAGAGGAAAGTAGATGAAAGAGAACAACACATGACCTCAGAGAGCTATCATACAGAGCCACCTTGTCCGTCGCATTCTCAGAAAATCAGGGACAGACATGCTCGGGGAGGCTCCACAAACATATGAGCAGCATGTGTGCGCACATCTCCCTTCCACCCCTTGTGTTTTGCGGCTTCCCGGCAGCTCCGCAGATACGAGTATATCAGATGCCACTTTCCCCGAGGCACCGCGAAGCCTTGATTCCGCCGCAGCCTCTGATTTGATATCGGACATAATCCAGACAGTGCCTGCCAACCTCGCCGCCTCATCAGCCCTGTCGCTCAACGCCGCCTCCAAACAGACACGCACACACACACACACACACCTGCTTTCTCCGGAGAGGAGAGGGGTCAGCCTTCTCTCTCATTCCTGTAGATGATCCTTTCGCCGCCTGTGTCTGCCTTCTCAAGCGCGATGGAAGCTACTCAATAACATGCCGTGACCCCTCCGGCGCCCTTACTTTCCCAGAAAAGACCTTCTATCTCGCCCTGTCATTTCGGCGTCCATCCCCCAAGTGTGTTGTCTGCACGCTCGGTTTCCTCGAGACTCTCGTGAGGGCCCCTGGTCGCCCCCCCTGCCCCTGCCCCCGCCACCCCCCCACCACAGCGCAGGCATTAAAGAGATTGGTGGGGTCGAGCTTTTGAGTTAAATTAGACATGGTCAGTGTAGCTTTGGGTGAACCAAACCCCAAAGGGCAAGAGTGAGCGGGGCTGAATGGGATGGGAATGTGGTGGCAATGTGTGTCTGGAACACGGTTGCGTTTGTCACACTTTAAGGTGAGTTTGATTTCACCAGTGTTGCGAGTAACATTTACTTAAATGTCACTAACGCGTGTTACAATGGATTTTAAACAAGAAATTAATTAATTGTGTGTTTTTACACAAATTCAAGGTCAGCACAAGAGAAAATAATCAGAGCAACCCCCAAACTGATGGAGAGACTAAGTAGGGACCCTCTACCTACTATATGGGTTTTATATTAAACTAGCGCTATATTTTAAATTATTATTATCACTTTGCGTTCAATAGTAAGCTATTCAAACAATACACAGGCTCACGTTATTTTTTAATTTCAATCTAAGCCTCTTGTGCACGGTAAGCCCCGCCCCCTATTGCTACTGTGCCAATCACAACGCTTCATATTACACACTGACTCTTACAAAACATTAAGCTATGTTTTTCACTTTGTGTGCGAAACGAAAAGATCTCTGTACCTCGCAAAATACCGTAAGTAATTTAAGGAAACTTCTAGCACGGTGCAGCTTTCTTTGGGTGTTCAGTTACAATATACAGTAGTACCTTCTAGAAATACTGATTTCAATATAAATACGCCTAAATTTACAGCATCTCTATCACAATATGTATTGCGCCATGAGCCACAGCTGCTCTATTGTATTCTACTGTTGTTAGCGTTGAGCCTATAGCTGAGTCATTATGTCATTCTACATCACCTTCTACACCGACTGGAATAAGGTCTGTTGAGAACGCAAAATCCATATTTCCAATTATTTTGAAAGTAAAAAAGTAGAAGTAAAAGTAATGTAATGCCTTACATTTCAAAAGACAGTAATATTATAATGTAACTAATTACTTTGAAAGGAAAGTAACAAGTAGTGCATTACAATTCGAAGTAACTTGCCTAACACTGGATTTCACACATCTAATCACATGTTAAAAAAAAAATTTAAAAAAAGGTTTGATTTATACTCAAAGTTGGAGCCATCGATCTTGCGTTTACTTCCTCGAGGAAACAGGTGTTACATCCACCTGCTGTAATTCGTTTTTGCGCGTGCGGGAGAAAATTCCTGCGAGCCTTTGGGTGATGCGGGTTATTGGTATTCTTGTGCTATAAAAGCTAATGATGAGCGTTGGGAGGATCACAGCGGGCGCAGTAGGAACAACACATTTTTCATGCACTTAAAGCTCAGGAGGGCTTTAAGTTGAAATACTGCTAACAATGATGCCTAATCACTTCTAACGAATCAAAGGAAGAGGGAGAAGACCCCCCCCCACACACACACATGCACCTCGGGGAGCTTTGCTTCAGAAATTACCAATTAAACTTCTTATCGTCTATCTGAGATGACAACATTTTCTAAAAGCAACCAACATTGATTTTACGCACCCTCAGGTCACACAGACTTCCTTCCCACTCCTGTTTCAAAATGGCATAAAACAGGCAGTTCTTTTACACGAGCGGCTTCCCAATGGACCAGAAGCAATTTAATCAGCGTTGTAACAGACTCCGATGCGACTGAGATGAGGGAGTTAGCACCTAGTTGTAATTAGAGGTACCCCCCCTCCTTGCAAGCTAAGCTCAAATTAGGAGGCGAACAGGCAGAAAGGCTGCACTGGACTCTGGAAACTCCTGGTCTATAACTGTCTCTGTGAAGTGGAAAGAAAATGAGGAGTGATCAGAGGAGGGGAGGGTTAGAAGTGCGGTAGGGCGAGAGGGCATGATCAGGATTGACGCACACCTGCCGAGAGGCCGGCTGCCTCGCGGAACGTTATGTGGTCTGACAAATGCAAGGCGCATTTCTGAAAAGCAGCAATTATGGCCCCCTGCCTGGCGTCTTTCCCGCCCTAGACTCTTCTCTTCAGCTGAAGGTGAGCAGTAACGCTCGGAGCCAAGGCTGTCGGCCTAAACAATCCTTGGACGGCGCAGGTTCGGATAAACGAAGGACGTGAGGAAAAGGGGATTATTTGATGGACCTTGGTTTTCCGCGATGTCGAGACCCTCCCTGCTTCCATTGTTTTAACTTCCTCGCACTGCGTTGCGTCATCGGGCAGGCAGTCGGCCATCCGGCTCCCCCTCAGGAGCCGGTTGAGGTCTGCGCCGAAATACACTCAACCTGGTTCCCGCTGCTTGACTACCAACTTGCCGCTCTGTTGCCATAGATACGCGTTGGCATCGGCTGAGATTTATATGAGAGTCTGCGCAGGAACGGTTAAGATTTACTGGCTGCCATCTGGATAAAGAGAAATTAGTTTTTTTAAAACAAGGCAGCTTACCTTGTTTATCTGGGTTGAGCTTTCCAAAATTATCCAAAGTACTGTATAGTCTTTTATTATTGTAAGCCACTGGGAGGAAAAACAAGAGCAACAACAACAAAATAAATTAATAAATAAAAAAATCAGAGTTGCTGTATTGCTCTAGGTTGTTTACAAGAAGAGGCACCATGCTGAAGTATCTCAGCGAGACATTAACGCAGTACACCTTAACAGGAAATGCTCTGCCTCTAGCTGTTAAACATTTAGGTCAAATGAATTGTCAGAGTACACAGCCAGCGGTGTAGAGAATACATTTAATCAAATATTACCCTTCATTTAAGATTTTTTAGCCAGAATCCCTTCACGTATTCAAGTCATTTTTCGATTAAGGTCAGGTACCGCGCTTTGACAGCCTCAGCTAATAAACACGCAGACATCTTTAGATCAGCTGCTAACTATCATGTTTCTCTCAGATATTTTAGTTTAACCTTGGTCACAATCGATTGAGGCATTTCACATTTTAGCCGGTGAACTGACAAAACGTCGCAAAGACAATCAGGCGTCTTGTACTAAAACGCTGGTACTTGCTATTCTCAGTTACCCTCCCCTTCTGCACATACTGTACATGGTATCAAGATGCTTCTAAATGCATCATTAGTAGTTTTATGCACTTAAAAGGAAGAAAGAACCCCTTTAGAGACTTTCAAGAAAGGGTGTTTGATAGACAGGAAGGAAAACTTCCACTGTAGCTTAGAGTCCATCCATGGACCATTTCTAGAAGTGAATGAGGAGGATCTGTGAAGGTTCTCAGTCATCCAGGTCAAGATATATCCCAAAAACCACTAAAGAAAGGCAGCTGGACTCTTCTTGAAGACGTTTCATCCAAGTCTGTTCTTCACTTTTGAAGGACGTGTAGGGAGTTGGGGTTCAGATAGGTGGGTGTTACCCATCAGAAACTTGCTTGATTATAGCGTCTGTCAAGACGATTACATACTCTGCGAGGAGTGAGAAAAATTTGCTCTTGCACCCCTTGTTTGAGAGTTCTCAGAGTTTGTTCTTGACGCATCAACTATAGAGAGCTTTCTTTTTCATGTGGTGTCCAGCAACTATTCTGAGATTGATCATAAATTGGACGCGGCCGCTCATTGAGCTCCCAGATGCTAACATTCCCAGTATGTCCGCTAGTCTCCCCTGCGTAGAGACCAGCATACTGTGTGTGGATACATGCTGAATAAACGGCATGATCCGACGGACGCGGTCGTCAAAGCAACTGGCTGACATCCGAAAATAATAAGAAAAGTACCTCTTTTGCTCTTAGTAATGCTTCATGCACGTATGCTGCAGTGGGAGTTCGCCACTTGAGCTTCTCATTAAGTATAAATGACCTGACCAGGAATAACTTTTTGTTCTTGCAGCCCTACGAGCGAGAACAAATTTCTTGCTTCTCGTGGAGTATGTAAGAAGCTTTAAACAACCAGATACTTGCATAACTAGTGCCACTGGTCATTGACCTGTTGACCGTGACAGACGCTAGAATGAGTTTCTGATGGGTAACAACCACAGATGTTCCTATTTGAACCCCAACCCTTAGTGGTTCACTTTTCTCCCGTCTCTCGATAAAGAGTGAGTCTGGAGTGGAAGCTGATGTGCGCCATCGTTCAAACTATGCAGGACCATCTGTCTGCGATAAAACGGTTTACAATGACATGGCCAATTAGCCGTGACTCAGAGCTGGGAGTCAGGGTGCGACCACGGGTTGTGTACACGGCATAAAGCTCGTTATTGAACCGTGAAATCAAAAGAATCTTCCAGGAGCTTAAGGTGCCGGTTTGATTTGTGCTTGTTTGGAGGGGGTTGAACAACCCCTTCCCTCATACCTTTTACCTGATTCTTTGATGGGTGTACTTCTCCCTTTGAGGAAAGGAAGCACAAAAAAAAAAACAACGTTCCCGTGGCATAAATCAACGATCGGAACGAGCGCACTCAAACCTGGAGTGAAAAGTGGACCATTACAGCGAGTGGAGGGTTGATATTGTTCAAAAATGGAACATGATGTTAGCCGGTCTCGGTCTGGAAGACATTAGCTGTTTTGCTCTCGGTTCACGCGAAAAACAACTTGAAATGAAAATAGAGAGAGTGAGAGGGAAGTAATATCCCTGGTTTAATTTCTGGTTCACATGAGAACATGTGGTTTACATGACTGGAACCTTATGCACCGCTAAGTACATACAGGCCTGAAAGAGCCAATGAAACTGCTCTGTGTTTTCTAGTTGTTTCAGATATCATAGGCCGCACTTACTCCTCATCACAACAATGGACGATTTACAACTTTGCCTTAGTGTGATCACAAAGTTTTGTTAAGAGATGTGCCTGGACATCTATTATCCCAACCCACACAGGTACCCTCTAACTTCTTAGCATAGAGTTTAGTGTACCTTTAATTGACTCACTGTCTCTGACATCCGTGTGTGTGTGTGTGTTGGTGAGGACAGCTTCCTCAGTGCTATAGATCGTCTTCCTTTCCCTCAAACAGTTGTTAATCCCAAACACAGCGGGATGGGAAATTGGATGTACTCTATCGAGCCTCTTCGGGGTGGCCTTACAAAGTCAGGCTTCTTACAAACACACACTTGCATTCGAGTGCGCGCACACATACATACGCACACACACTTGGAGTTGATGTTGGCACACAGCATGCATCGGCTCTGCCCACACACTGTGACCCAATATGGAGTGTGACCAGCTGCCCATGGCTGGATTTTGCCAGTTTTCGGAGATTTGCACGCATCTGGGTTTGCTCGAGTGTGCGACAAGGCTTTCTACAGACGTTTTTGACACTCGCGCCGTAACCTCATCCCGGTGCTGACAGCACGGTTTCCTCTGTGTGCGTGCGTCCATGCCAAGAAAACAAAAAAAATTTAAAGTTGCAGCAGAATCCCGGTCATCTGTCATGATCTCCTGCACCGCTTGTTCGCAGTGCGGCTTTTAAGATAATGACTTGATTTGTAGAGTAAGCTTTTGACTTTCAGTACTCGCTGCTTTAATGTAAATTAAGCACCTGCCAGCATAGCTTTAGCAGAGAATGGAAATAAAGAAAATTACAGGTATAATATTCCTGCAAGATCTTCTTCCTCGTGTTTCCTGTCAGTTTCTACTGGCAGGTATTCAAAAAAAAAAAGGTGGAAATGATGAAGGGATATTTTCTACAGAACTTCCACAATGGTTCTGTAGTTTATCTCTGACTGGACTGTCCTGCTTTATGGCACAACCACAAGACTAAGAGTAGAGAAGACAACTTGGCACTGGTCTATGCAAAAGCCTCACAGTTATGAAACGAACCAAGGCTAAACCTGGGAACATATGCTCCCACTTTTTAGGTTTAATTGGAAGCTATGATGCAGCATCCCAGACCACTTTGTTTGAAACAGGTGTTGTTTAATATGGAAATATAATGAGTGATGTGCGTTTTCAAAAATGAGCCACGGAGCCAAAAGGAAGGTTGTTAATAATAACGGGAATAGTAACAACTGCAACAAAGCATTTGGTTTTACTTTAGAGAGGACATCCTTAAAGTTTTAGAGATGTGTCATAATCCCCTCGTTTCATAAATAAAATAGTCTCAGGATTGACCCTGCAGAGAAGCCGTACGTAATCATTTCCATAATTCTATCAAATATAAAGATAATGTGATCCGTAGAGATTCCCTCCGACTGGGTACTAATTAGGAGATTATAATCTATGGTGTCAAATGCTGGACTGGAAAATGCCAAACCTTTTTTTCTTCTCCTCCTTTTGTTGTGTAACCAGGACACCTTTGCTTTTTGCAGAGATTGTAGTGCTATGCAAAGGTTTGGTGACATCAAACAAACATCAAACACTGATCACAGGAAATGGAAGTTACAGCCAACAGGCAGTTGACTTGAATACGAGGAAGGATCACAGTCTGCAGACAGAAGACAAAATCATCATTAGCGCATCACAGAGGTTGTCAAGTGATGCAGGAAAAAAACCATCGACGTAGCGGTTTGGTCTGCTTTAAACACACAGTAGTGATGTTCGATACCACGGAATTCCTTTTCAATCCGATACTGAGGAAAATTCAGGCTGGCATCACCGATACTGACCCGATACTTTGTGTAAACGCACCGTAAAATGACTGAAGTATCGAACGTACCGATATTTTGATTTGAGAATCGACTTCAGAGCATAAAGACCTGGTATCGGGAGTATCAATATTTTAGCACATCACTAATGCACATAATAATTTAGCTAATCAAATATGGCAGCCACTGAATATTAAGGGGAAAATGTACAATATGATATAATGTGATACAAACCATTAGCATAAACCATCCAGTCAAATACATTTTGAGACACATGACGTGAATTTGTGTCGACTTTACTCAGACGAGCTGGATGTGAACAGCTGTTGAAAGCTGATTGAGAGCTGTCAGCCGCTTGGTGTTATTTTCAGCAAAACAGCCGAGGGCTGTTAATGCAGTGCGAGTTTTTTATTTATTTTATTTTTTTTTTGGAGGAGTGGCAGCAGCACTCGCAGGAGCGTACTTTTAAAGAGTCCGTCCAGACAAATGTGTTGTCAGCAGCTCAGGTGTTCGGGGAAAAGGACAGTATTGGATTGGTGACCGTATCGGCAAAACACTCAAGGTTGCAGCATCAGTGCTGGACATGAAAACGTGGCATCGAGCCACTTCTATAAAATATGTGTCGGTGGAGGACCAGAAACAATGACGGTGACACGAAACTCAGCAGGGGGAGAGACAAACGTGGAAGAGGGAGACAGAGCAGATGTGGCAATTGCATGATGTGTTTTTTGAGAGCCTCGCCTTGATGATACACTCCAGTATTCATGCCGCCTCTCCACTCAACAAAAACCAGACATCTGCCCGGCAGGACTGGCAAAAAGCTGCTGGCTCAAGTGGCCTGCATGTGTCTCACACAAGAGATTCGGGCTTTTTTTCATGTTGCTTTGAGGAACAAACGTGGAAAGAAAAATAATATACAAAATTGAGAACATGGAGATGTTTTAAACTTTTTGTGTCATACGCGGATGAGGCACAACATTATGACCGCCTTCCTAATATTGTGTAGGTCCACAAAAGCAGTTGTGGTTCATCAGACGTGGGCCTTCTGATGGTGTCCTGTGGTGTCTAGGAACTGAATGCTGTTAGTGGGGGTCTTTGTGGATCACCCCACAGATTCTTGATCAGTTTGGGATCTAGTGAATTTGTGCTGTTCTTCATGTTTTTTCAGTTGTTCCTAAACTGTTTTTTTTGTGTGTGTGTGTGTGTGTGTCTGTGTCAGGCTGCATCCATTGCTATGGGGTGGGGGTACCTGATCTGGTCCAGGTGGGTGCTACATGAATGCCAGGTCCAAAAGTTTCCCAGTAGAACATTGAATCGTCAACAAGATGGTTGATGTTATTCACTTCTCCTGTCAGTGGTTTTAATGTAATGGCTGATCAGTGTACAAATGGCGTTTGCAAGAACTTGGATGCATCACTCAAACTGGACTTTCTGAATCAATTACTTGTATCTTTAGCGTGAGCCATAAAAAATGGAACACATGCAGCGTGACTGAGTGAAGTCTTGTGCAGAGTGAATCCTTCCACCAGTTGCATCGATATTACTGTAGCTGAGGGCCCGTTGACTCCGCCGTGTTCCGTCGACAAACACGCGCACTGTTTGCATTCGCCTAATTAGTTACCAGCTGTAGTGAGAGGGGTAATTGATTGCAGGGCAATATGGTTGATTTGCAACTCAACCAAGCTAATAATTTGTTATTGATTGAAGCATTAGTGAGGGAAACACTACAGAGAGATGTAACCCGGCCAAAGTGCTCCGGAAAGTTGATGCTCTCGGTTTTTAATCTACTTTAATGATATTACACCTCGCTAAGCTAACATCGTAAGGAGCGCAGGGTGGCAGATGATGAACTGCCGGTTTCAGCTCTGCACCGCAGACTCATATGTTATGACTGGAGGAGATTGCATTTACTCAGGAAGCATGAGAGCGTGTCTGCATGTGCGTTTTTTTTTTTTTTTTTTTTTTTTGCTTTGTTTTGTTTGACGACATTTGTGCGTCTGTGTTGCTCTCCCTCGGCTCTGCTTGCATAACGCTTGAATATGGAATCGGATGATGGGAAATTGTTCATGCATCACACGTGCAGTCAAAGTGTCCGGATATCAGGAGTGCGCAGGAAGGAATCTTCCGTTTCTCGGGAGCCACACATTTTCGCTGCACTCATTTCTGCTTCATTGACTTGTGGAGACTCATGCATCATTGAGCAGTCTACTATTGCATTCAATTGTCCAATTTTAATCAGCCATTAAATTAACTTCTAAAGTGTAATTGCACATTTTAAATAATTACCTCGAGGTCACAGGTTAGGTACCTCTTTGAGATGGCTCATTGCTGAGGTGTACACATCCTCTGAGTAGTTTCTTAACTCGGTGTCCTTCACACTGTCCCTTAATTCTTTTCTTTCAGTTTCTGTTTCACTCAGCTTTATATCTTGTCTTTCCAGCTACCCTCTAGTTATCTAACATCTCTTTTCTTCCCCATCCTACGGTGATGTCCTTTCCACCAAACATTTTTCACTTTTCTGTTTTTCTTCTCCCGTACTGAATATGGAGCCTCCAGGAATTGAAAGTTTCAGAGGGGGTGGGGGTGGGGGTGGGGGGATTTTGAAGTGAGTCAGAGAGAAATTCTCGTCTTTGAAGCCAGGTGTAAAAATGTAACATGGAGTTGCTGAAGTCGTCTCCTCTCTCCTCCAGCTGTATCCCAGAGGCCCAGCTTGGCAGTTAGAGGAGAGGTCATCACCATGACAGCGTCCTCGAAGGACTCCACGCCCTTGTCTGCGGCTGGCCTCTTCCTGCTCCTTCTTCTCCCAGCTGTTTTCACACAGAAGTCTGCTGTCCCGACAACCCCGACCCCATCCTTGTTTGACCCGCAAACCCAACCAGAGTGCACAAAGAAAGAACATCCAAAGGTTTCCATCCAAGGTCAGACATCATACTTTTTATGTGATAACACTACACTTGCACTATGGTTTGAACATGAATATAAGATTGATATCTTGCTTTAAGATTTTTGATTTATTACTTTTTCTTTTTTTTTTACTACAACAATGAGTCAAAGGACGGCCTCTGTGGTGTGAATTTCATGAGTTCAGCTTTTGCTACGGACTCATTCAGACTCAAAGAAAGATCTGTTCTTTATTTTGGCATCAGTTTCAGCTTCAGTTGAAATCTAGACAGCCGTTAGTTTTTAAACAGTTCACATTTGATATTTAATGTCACATTTTGATTTGAGGCTAAAGGCCATTGGAGAGCGAAAGGTGACTGTGACATCGCTTGAGTCTTTATCGAAAAGTTGCACTTGAACACACCGCAGAGACAGCAGCCAATGCCCAGCCAGCACATACGCTCTACATACTCCATAACAGCATGTGGCAGTAGTCAGGGCTATTAGCTGGGAGGCTAGGAAGAAATAAAAAAAGTTTTACAGAGCTGAATCATGCTACTCAGTTTGTCTACAGCCAACACTGCCGTACCATAGACTGTATAAATATGGATGGCAAACAGTCCCTCAAAGTGAAACCAGAGCAAGTAGAGCTCCCCCTAGTGTCTGGCTGCAGTATAGATCATAAGCTCCACCTCCTTCGCGTTAGTGGATGGAACTTGGGTCGAACTAAAACACTAAAGTGCACATCAAATAATTTTTTTTTCAGGGATGGTTTATGTCATTTTAGGTAGTTTACACTGATGCATTTTCAATAGTTTTAGTTAGTTATTTGACGCTGATGATCACTATAAGTTGCCATGCCAACCACTCTGCGGAGCAGTCCCGTAGGGCCGTGAGAGTTGGAAAAAATAAATACAGTGTATACAGTATAATCCAACTCGTTGAGGTAGAGCAGAGAGCCACATTAATTTAAAAAAAAAAAGTGAGTCTGGAGGAAGTATGGGCCAAAGTTGCAAGATTGCGCCGCCCGTAACCACGGGAAACTAGCGTACGTTTGGCCAATGCAAGGAAGTGGCGCGCGGCATCCATATTTATATACAGTCTATGTGTGGTACGCTTACCGAAGGCCTGACACTTGCAAACCTCTGTCTTGGTCTGTCCCAGCCTTTAGGCTCCTTTTTATACTGGAGTATTTTACCAAAAAATAAGATAAATAAAATAAAATAAATTACCTTCACGTTTATCTCTAAGCAGACACATTTCCGCAAAGAGTTATAGTGATTCAGATCATAGACACAAATGCTACAGAGTTCTGTTTGTAGTAAGAGACAGAATCTAGTTAAATCCTTGATTGAACTCATGGTTTGATAAACCGAAGCAATGAAATTGTTTGTGCAAGCTTTATGTGCTTTATGCAAATTGTTGCTCCAGTGTGTCTTAGGGGAGACAGCACCTTTTATGCAGATGCCAATGGATGTGTATCTGTATATCTGTATAGATGTTTTCCAACTATATAATGAAACATACGTGCCGCTTTTTGCAGCAACAAAATTAATGGTTTTCATAATACCGTGGTGTTGGTTGCAATAAAACGTATTGTTTGGCATCTACTCCAGTCAGCGAGAGGGGGATAAGACAGGAATGATAGTGTAGGATAACGGCGCTCACTATCTGGCCTGTACATCTGTACAGTGGGCCAAGAAACGACATCTTCCTCGGTGTGTGAAATGGAACGGAACAGTTTTGGACACAGAATCGCACACAGATACGGCAAAATGAAAGATAAACACGCACAAAATGGCGGTGTTTATTTTTGAAAAGGGTTGTTTGTGTTTCATCTGCCAAGAGCGCTGCGTAAGATTGGAAGGCCAGAAAAATCGCTGATGGGGATACAGGAAAAAAAAAAAAAAAAAAAAACAGCATAAAGATTGGATGTGGCCAGAAGGTTTTGTTGAAAAAAAACTCTGTCCTTCCAAATCACAGCAGATATTTCCTCAAGTCTGTTTTTTGGGACGGTTGTATTGTTTCCCCCGTCTGCGCAGTGGGACCAGCTCATCCATGCTCCACTTTGGATGATTGAGCTGAAGATTGATGTATGCCATTTGGTCCTTTTTTTATGCTGGACTCTCCGTGTAATAGCAGGTCTAGGTTTGGAAACTGAAGTCTCTTTCCAACAGTGAAATGGTTATTTTGATTCTCAAGAAAGGCACAAGGCCAAGGTTGCCTATATGCTGGGACTTTGCATGTGTCCCGTTCCCCCACCAGGCCTCCAGATGTCCAGATTAGGCCGTGGTCCCGCCAGTGCTTCACTTCAAAGGCGCTGCCACTTGAGAATGGCTCGCATGGCGGGGAGCTGCAGGGCCGCTGGTCGCGGGGCATTATGTGGAGGCAGCCTCGAAGGAAAGGCCTGCACAATGGGAGCGCCAACAAGAGCTTGAGATCAGAATTTGTGATTGATGAGCGTTTTATAGCGGCTTGCTGAAGCGCTACCTGAGTCACCTGGGGCCCAAGTAAGAAGATCTTCCTTTGTGTGTACGCATGCTAAACAAGCGTTTGCACCTGTAATTAAAAGCAACTGTTTATGTTTGTGTCTGAATGCAAAGTTTCCCATTTCTACATGGGTTTTTTATGTAAAAGTTAAATGTCTCAGCATGATGCAGTGAGAGTTAATTGTGGAAATGTGTGTCTGTGCAAGTCCAAGAGATCAGACGTCCCCTGGAGCACGTTATCTCTTTTAAAGCCAAGCTGTATTCTGTGGCTTTAAGTATTTTGCTTTGACCCTGAGGAGTCTTGGATCGACTCAAATTAACCAGAATTTGTCATTTGCTGGATTGTATGCATGATTTGTGCAGAGTAAGATTATTCCTGATTTATTATTTTCTAGGTCTAGTTTTTCATTTCCTTACACCTGCATTTAGTGTATTCTTGGAAATTATTCAAAAAGCTTTGACAGAGAGTCAACAAAAGAAACTCAAGGCTTTCAACAGCATAATAGTTTTCCATCTGTTATCTCTCACCTTATACACAACACAGTGTGTGTTTGTGTTGCTGTTACGGGAGACGTGCCAGGCTTTTATGTCAACCACACCACAGATCAGTGCACGCATACAGCCATGGGAATCACGTAACCTCCACCCACAGGAACGCACTGTGCAAGCCGCCGGCTCATGATTTAGATCGATGATACCGACTCAGTGCGTAAGACTGCAGGTCCGATAAGAGCGCGGCGTGAGGGCACGGACCAGATCGCTCCGAATCTCGATAGGGAGTTTGGAATTTATGGAGATGTTTGGAGGTGCTAAGAACTTGTTTAGGAGTGGAGGGTCAGCGTGGTTTGAGAAGAAATAGACGGCAGTAGAACCATGACTTCATCACAAGCAGTCAGTGCGTTTACATGTACAGCTTAATCGAGCTATGCTTGAAATTGGACTTTCTGAATACAGTCCTGATCCAAGTTTACATGTAACAGAGAAAATCTAATAACTGAAGGGAACATGTCCTCCTCCTCCACACTAGGGGGCGATATGTGTCTTTTCAGCGGGATAATACCCTGTTAATACGGCCCCCTTTCCGGTTGACCTGTTATGTCATATAATAAACAAGAGTCGTTCATGCAGCAGATCAACATTTCAAACAACAACAAGATGGATAATAGTTCAGCTTTTTAAATCTCGTGTGTAACGTGTGCGCTACTTATGGTGCAGATAAGATGGCGCTATCGCTAACACTGTTCTTCTACCGGCTCTGTTTACCTTCTTCTTCTGCGACTGGCTTTCTTATCGCACACGCGATTAAACGTATACATGGCGGAGAAAACCGAATTCCAGTTGCGTTATCTGGGTGGGATAACGAGAATTCCAATTTTAGTCGGGGCAACATGTTTACATGCACTTAAATTGTTCAGCTAGAGTCCATTTAAGGCAAAAATTTGTTTGTTTTTTTTCGAGTGTTTTAATATCAATCAAAGACCAACATTTTTCATAAGTCAGTCTGTGTGGAATGGTAATGGTTGATAAAAGGGGTGTGAAAATGTGAAAAATATCAGTATGGCAATATATCGCGATTTTTCTTTTTCTTACGATATAATATCGACAAATGCAATAAACTGGAAACGGATCATGTGGGTTAATATTGTTTTTTTGACTCATATGCACATATATACAACGTGTATTTTAATCTGCATTTAAAATTTCTCAGTGAACTATGTGGAATATTGCAATATATCACAATATCATAATATCACAATAATATATCTTATCATGACTCAAGTATCGCGGCACATATTGTATCGTGAAGTTTTGTATACCCAACCCTAGTTGATAATACGATTTTTGCTCAGTAACAGTTGGATTAAAGGGCTTTAACATGCAGGTCATCTAGACACGAACATTTTTTCATATTAAAATACTGTTTTTTATCCCGTCTTATATCCACATTGTGCCTGTACTGTTGTATTTACCCTTCAAATCTCTCTTTCCTTCTCCTCTTCTCATCTCCTCTTCCTGTTTCTCTTTTCTCCACCTCTCCCTACCCACCACTTTCTCTCTCAGCCTGCTCTTTATTTTGCTCTTCAACAAGTAGAAAAGCATATTGCGCATTTTCCACGAGTCCCTCTATCTCTCTCTCTTTGTCTGGGTAATGGTGCTGTCGTTTAGCTGTCGTGCTACATTCTGAAGGGCTCTCGAGGAGCATGAAAGATGCTCCCCCGAGCCATAATGGTTCACTTAAAAAAAAAAGGAAAAAAAAAATGTTCACCATGAATTTCTGATCTTACTTTTTATTTATTTTATTCTCCGCTCTCACAAGCTGCCGTCTCCTCGTTCATGATTACAGTGATAGACCTAATTGGAACTGTGATATCAGAGCGCTGGTGTGTTTGCAGGCATCAATCACGCAGCTGAATGGAGCTATGTTTAGCGTGCTGCAGTGGGGCCAACTTCTCCCGCACTGATGGCATGTCAGGATATCAGATGTGCGCCCGAGAGATAGCGAAAAGGATCGGAGCAGAAAACATTTAAAGGCTTTATTGCCCCTTTAACTTAAGAGTGGAAAGCTACAGGAAATTGGTGTTTTTCTGTGTCCATTACACCCCTTTCAGGTACAATAGACCCTGTCAGGGTTTGGGTAAATGCACTGATAATGTTGCAACCGGTGAATTACATTTCTATTGTACACCTTGTAGTGTTGTAGTGCTGAACACTTCTATCTCAGATCGCGTCTGAATTAATTTCATGTCAATGCAAAAGCTGCCGCAGCACAAAACAGGAATCATATAAAATTTACTCCAAAAGCTAAGTTTATGCCGCCATAACCTACGCCATTTAAAACCTTTCCTTGATGTGTTCCGTCTTTATCGAGCCAAAGCAATCGATTGAAAAGTTGCAAGGAGTGAGGAACTGCCAGAAATAGTGAAATGGAAACACGCTCCTACCAAGCGGGCCAATCACAGCTCTTTCGGTCTGCATCACCGCAATGCGTAGTTACATTTCTGGGGAGGTGCGACCCTGACGCCAGAGCCCGACACTGCATTGAATACTGCGTGACCGACCACCCATCAATTCTTTTCCAAACATTATTACATAGAATCCTCAGATCTTTGCAAAGAAAAGGAAATCACTTGAGAGTGATGTATATGTGGTATATATTCCACAGGCTGACATTTCAGCAAGTGGCCTCTTTAGAGGTTCATTATGAAAGGTCGCCCTCGCAGTGCTCATTAATTGAGTTAACGTTTGAAAATCCTTCACTTATGCAGCTCGTTTCAGAACTGATTACACTCTTCGTTATTGATATTTTTTTTTTCCCTAACTCACAGCGGTTTTGGTCTTTTGCAGCCGGTGCCAGACACTGGAAGAAAATGGAAGCATTATTCCTAAAATCCCATCTACATGTAGAATATTTTGCTCCTCATTAGTGGACATTGCAGCCTGTGGTTGTATTTTCTCACCCTCAATATTTTAACAAAACTATTGCTTGTGTATGCAGAGGGCTAGCCCCAAAACAGCTATCAGCATCGTAAAGTCGATGAAGTCTTAGAATGTCGTCCCCTCAGTTACCTCGACTCAAAGTTGAAATTAGACTGTATAAAGATGGACGACGGAATAGCTCCTCAAAAGTGAAGCCAAATCAAGTATAGCTCCCCCTGGTGAGTGACTCCAGTATAGGTCGTAAGCTCCACCTCCTCCATGTTAGTGGATGGGTCAAACTAAAACACTAAAGTAAAGTAGCTAACAGGTAGCAGAGATGATCGGGTCTCAATGTCCGACACAACCCACATGTCCATATTTGGAGTAGCTGCATGTGGGCGGAGTAAAGCTTACCCAACATGGCGACCACAAGCTCTGCTCACTTCGGGCTTCATTTTCGAGGTTCAGAATCCAATGGGTGACGTCACGATGGGTATATACAGTCAGTATGGAAAACCAGTGGTACTTTGGCCGATACATGGATGTGGAGACGCGTTGTGGTTGATACTTGTTTTGCATCATTGAAGGAATTTTTTTTTAGCTATCATCGCTACAGCTCGCCACACCGCTGTCAGCCTCTTCCTCTGTGCACACTCCAGTTCTGTTATCTGTGAATAAAACCATTTCTGAACATTTTTACACAACAGAATACCATTTTTTTTTTCCACAGATGAAGGAAGTTAAATATTTTATACGGCCTGTCACTCAGCGCATGCTGAAACACTGAATTACAGCTCCCTAAACGTATTGTTTAAAAATTTACTTTTGAATGATGAAGTTCCTTTGAGGTCCAGTACATTTTGTTGCAGCTGTAATTCACTTGTCAGACATGTGTTCTGCATCTGTACCAAACATAGTGCAGGAAATGTACACAGTATCTGGTTTGCTCGCTTTCTGAGACTACTGCTCACAGTTTTATGTCACAGATGGAGTGCAGCGGACTTGTCAGTGGTTCCATACGTTGCCTCGCCGCTGGTTTCGTGAAAGGCAGGCAGACAGACATCTTTACCGGTCACTGACTGAGAGGCTATTAGCCTCCTGGCCCCGGCGCCATTCCTCCCGTGGCTACTCAGTCCCTGGACTCTCCAGGATGTTTCCCTGCTCTGCACATAACCCTGCAGACCCCTCTATCTGAGTTCAGTCAAGTGGGAGTAGGGGGAGGGAGGAAGGAAGGAGCATGCAGGGGATAGAGGGAGAGTTGTGCTCCACTGAGGCACGGCAGCCTCTCTCAAACTATCGCCCTCTGCAAGTCAGCCGCGATGAAAATCGAAACTTCTAATAGGAGAAATGGTGGGGCATGGGACAAGCGGGATGGGGAAGAGACTGGGATGCAAGGAAGGGCGAAGAGCGATATGAAGAAGACCAAACAAAACATAGTTCAGGGGACGTTGGACAGATAAGGCTGAGTTGTGAAAATATCTGGAACAGCAGGAAGTTTTACTTTAAAGCTTGTGAGGAAATGAGGTACTTACTCTGCTGTTTATTCAAAAAATGAATGCGTCTACAATGAATGGATATTGTATGGAGATTTGTATAGCGCAGAACGCATTCAAGTCTGTTCCATTGTTTGAGCACCTTTTGTTATTTTCACATTTCCTAATGGCAGCTGTGCTAAATGTATCCAGACCGCATTCATACTATGTGGTAATTGACGCTGGAGGTGATCATTCCTTCACAGAATCACGCTCCCACTGGCAGAAAGCAGCGAGTCTTCATTTGACCTGCTTTGTTAACAGTTTTGGATCCACCACATTGCCCTGAAGATAACAATTTTTAACATGGCATCTTTTCAGCGGGTCTATTTTCCATTAGCAAAACATTGCGTTCAGTTGTATTCCCCGGAAGGAAGATGACAGACAGCTACCTTTAGTGTTGTGTTTGTCATTCACGGCTCATTAAACAGTGCGGCACTTGAGGGGAGAAATCAACTAGATGCCTGATTATAATACTAATGATAAAAAAAACAAAAAAAAAAAACATGGCACTGCGCTGTGTTCTGTCAGGTGAACGGGTGCTCACACACCTCGGATGAAATAGCTGAAGTGAAGGAATGCTGTTTGGTTTTAAAGGTCATCTGAGCTGCCCCCTTTAATGGTGGTTTGTTTAGCCGCTCTGAAAAGATATCTTCACAATATAATGACATTTCCTCTGAATGGAGGAACTTTTATTTAAACTCTTTTTAATCCCACTTCCCCAGAGTGTTATAGTTTAACATTATCAGCGTGGTCTTCATACTGATACACACAGCACCCAGTGAAGTCAATTTCTCACCTTTAGTCTTAATAGTTATATTTTTCATTCTAATTTTTAACTGCATATCTTCATAGTCCCTATTATTATGTGAGCTATCATTTCCATTTATTGCATTTTAAATGCAATAAATCCTGGCAACATATCTCTCAGAATTTGGGTAAGCTACTGTCATTGCAAGGAAAAAAAAGACATTGTTCAGATCAGATGAGCCAATTCAGCGCGTTGCATCGACAGCACGGTGCTTCAGTTGACATTTGGCTGATTAGCTGACACCTTTGCAGTGTGTTCAAATAAAACTTTTTGATCCAGACCATAGACAGTATAAAGAAGGACAACGGATGGAACAGCTCATTAAAGGTGAAGCCAAAACAAGTAGAGCTCCCCCTGGTGACTGGCTGCAGTATAGGTCATAAGCTCCACCTCTTCCACGTTAGTGGGTGGGACTAAACTAAAACACTAAAATACATGTCAAATGCTTTTTTTGCATTCATTCACAACCATACAGCACTCAGGACCCAGATTGTTACCCATAGTAACTATAATATATGGATACTAGAATAACTATAATATATAGATACTAATAGACAGTAAAGATGTGAATAAACAGGATAAATAAAATAAAGATGAATAAAGTAAAAGTATAAATAAAAACAGCAACAAATCAGCATGAATTGTTGAAGTTTGAAAATGCTGTCAGAAGTGGGATTTGAACCCACGCCTCCATTCGGAGACCAGAAATCCCGTTACACAGGAAGGTTTGTACCTTGAGTCTGGCGCCTTAGACCACTCGGCCATCCTGACAACTGTTTAGTTCACTGGTAATATAATACCAATGTACATGCAAGTGTTCATTTTTAAGTTAAGTTTTGCTTTAGTTATCGCTCATTCCTAATCACGATATCCACAAGTTGCCGTACCAGGAGAGGGAAGGCTGCTTCTCGTTGCTCTGATATCCATTTGGTGTATTCCTACCTCAATCTGTCGCCACCTAGAACATCATAACTGTTGCTTTGCAGGCGCAAACTTTGCAAGCTTGAGAAACTTCTTTGAGACCTAAATGAATATGGTGCCATCAGTATTTTCTGCCATTCTAGTGAATTGCTCTGTACCTTCTTGTACTGCATTTAATCTTAAGAGGAGCCATTACATTACTTATAGGTGAAGTGCACTTTTCTGTACAAGCATCCCTCTGTATTTGAGTTTGCACCCACTTTTAGCAGCATTTGTTATGCTTTCCTTTCCTCAGCTCAATAATAAGTCGGCATTTTGCAGGTCTGACTGCTCTTCCTCCAGACGTGGCCTAACAGTGGCTCGGTCCGGTCGCGGTGCCACTTGACTCTTTTCCCACATGCTTGCTATGTGGAAAGAAAGTAAATGTTTTATTATTTATTTATTTTAAAACAAATGTTAGACGGAAGAAGACAGGAAGGTTATGATTTATGTCTGTGCGTGACGAATGTCTCAGCCTCTGTCCTCATCCCTCTGGCAGTCACGGGCTGACGCATTAATCCGTCCGCCTGCCGATTGCACGAGTGGAAAAAAAAAAAAGAAAAAGAACTGCGATCATTCATCACGTCCACCTTGGGGCTCCGTGAGTGAACTGTGACGGGGGGGGCTTTTCATATTCATCCTGCTGTATTGTCCCATCTTCGCCCCACCACCTGGCCAGACAGTTACGAGCAGAGGGAGCGTATAAAACCACTTGTAAGCAGGAAGATAAATGTCAGTCAGTGAAAGACCCCTGACCGCTGCGAGGCCCCTCCTAAGAGAATAAACAAGCTTGTGGTTCATGAGCTCTCCTGCATCAAATCCAGCCGCTCCTATTTTTTTTTTTTTTTTTTTTTTACTTTTTACAAGCCTTTGAAGAGATATCCGTGATGTGGGGAAACGTTTATATGCTCCTCAGTACGGACTTCAAGTGATTTATGCTCCGCATTAAACTCTCTGAACTGAACACTAACAGCTCCTGTTTTTACTGTTAGGTGCACAATGCCTCCGTGGAAATGATTCTCTTGTTATCTGTTTCTGCACCGCACATTCTTATTTTATGGCTCATGTCATATGCTCCGTTTTAATGGTCCTGTTTTATGGGGGAGAATGAGTCACGTTTTAACAGCCTGTCATAATTTTCCATTTTGTCCAGAATATATTTAGGATGCACGGCGTGGGGCCGGTGTGGATTCTGGTTCGATAGATGTCCTATTTTACCCCCACGGGCTGCGGTGGCTCAGGTTGTCTTCGGATTTTCCTGAGCTGTTTATCCAATATTGCTGCAGACGTGACGTGACTGTCAAGTTATCGAGCTCAACACTTCAGCCATAACATTATGACCTAATATTGTGTAAGTTTCCCTTGTGCCTCCAAAACAGTTTAAACTCATCAGAGAGTGGACATGGACTTTCTGAGGAACCAGGATGTTGTTGATTGGTTGACGTTCGGTACCTCTGTGGATCTAGTGATCTAGTTCTACCATCAAAGAGTGTCATTATCTGTGGTGTAGGGGAGCCTAGTCTGGTCTACGTGGTTGCTACATGTCTAAGTAACATCCTCATGAATCCACAGCCGAATATTGAATCGTCACAAGATGTTATTTACTTCTCCCGTCGGTGGTCGTAATGTTATGCCCGATCGAAAGAAGTATTCTCCAGTTCTGATTTGGCAATGATCATGTTTTTATTTCCAAAATACACTTGATATTTACAGTAACCCCGTCGACACTGAAAAGGCAGCGAGGTAGTAAAATCTTTACCGCGGTATTTAACGTTGTTAAGCTTAATGCACTTGAATGTCAGGGTTTGTTTGTTTGTACTCCGCAATATCTGCTTTAAACGTCCGCGCTCGAAAGCGAGAGAGGAGAAGGGCCCGAGACACGGTAATTGTTCGGATGTGAGTAATGGCGCATGCGTTCGGTCAGCGTCTCCTTCAAGGTGTTCGCTCGTCTGTGAATTACGGAAGCACTTTGGTGTAAATAAGACATAAGTCGAAGTCTCGTCTGCCTTCTTACAACCACTCAAACGGTTCATCGTCGCTGCTCGGAGTAGATGTGGAGGATTGAAAAGGGTGTCCAGAAATAAAGAGACATTTTCAGCTTCTGACGCAGAAAAACACTCTGATAAGAAAAACACTGTCTTTGTTTGAACCGTTTAATTACCTGTCACAAACCGTTAAATATTGTTTCAATCACTCTTTCATGCACAAGTGATTTTAGGGAGATGATATGGAAGAAAATGAGAGAGATCAACTAAGAACGAGTGAACGTCTGCGTCGGTCTCAAAGCTTTAGCTTCTTACGGAGCCCCCTAAGGGACATGGGTTAAAAAACTAAATGTTTTTTTAGATTCTGCAAAGTGGGGTTGATTTTTTATTTTTTTATTTTTTCTTCTCAAGATCTCACAAAACTGTTCACTGTTGGTCATCTTTGCTCAGAACAAAAACAAAACAAGCACGACAGTGGAGTGGGACAAGTTTGTGGAGTTTTTGTTTTGGGCCTAAAACACAAAGATATGAAAACATCTAAAAAGATGTTTCAGCGAGAGAGGACTCTCTTGTCGCAAAGCGTGTGACTCTCTTGTTACGAACAGTGACACAACTAAACAAAAGCAGTCCAACCACACATACATGCTCATAACTGTGAATGGGGGCGTGTCTGTGCGTGATAGCACAGTCAGTGTTTAAGGAACTGCTTTAGAGTCAGGTGCATTATTCATGTTAGCTGTCCTACTTACACACACACACACTCTGCTCACAGATGCTGTAGCTACGCGCAATCTCTGGATCATGTCAAATTCCTTAAATCAACTTAAGGTGTGTTTACATAAGACCGTGGGGCTGAAGATGGCATGCGCTCCCCCACCACTTCCCCCTTTGAGCATTAATCAGAGATTGATGCAGGAAGCCGCCGCTCCCCCCCTCCTGCCGGCCTTGAATGGGTTTGTACGTACCCGCTCTGCATGTCAAAGACGGTCAGATTGGTCAATCCACGCTCGGATGTGAGAAATGGAAACAATCCTTGTGCATATATGTAGTTTAAATATTTATAGTGGGAATAAGAGACGGCCACTTGAAGGATTTGCATTGGATTAGAATAGCACTGGGAGGCTCAGTGATTTATGGTGTGATTATCAGACATTTAAGCCTTTGTCTGCAGAACTACTTTTCAGTTTGTTATTAATTTTTTAAGGAATTACATCTTTTCTCGCGGTGCTTTTTGGAATTTGTACCTTACTGTTGTGTCGTGCTGATGTTTCCTATATGTTTTTCTCAGTGAAGCTGGGTCCTGTTGTTTAATATGATTCACTATGTACTTGTTTGTTACTAGCAACTTTCCATTACGAGCTGCGTCACTTACAAGCAGCAGATAATTTAACAAATGTTAAATATGTTAAAAACTCTCAATTTCTGAGCTGAACACATGATTGAAATAAAATACAGGAGGTCTTTATTTCTCAGCCCCCCATTTAAAAATTCCCCAAATAAATCTCGGCGACAAAGTTTTATTTGTAGAATTTTGGTCTCGCAATTAAGGTCACACTTCTAAGATTACTGCCGAGGTCTAAAATTAGTATATGTATTACTGGGTCAGAGAAAATTAAGCTGGAACACGACACGAGAGAAATGTAGACTTTCCGCCTGGGAAAACTTTTGCCCTTTGGTGCTGCAGTGATTAGCGCTGTCATCTTACAGGGTCTAATCCAGGTGCTCCAGCTCCTTCCCAAAGTCCAAAGATATGCATATTAGATTACTTTGTTATTTTAAATTGATCGTAGGTGTGCATTCGAGTGTGAATGGTCATTTGTCACTCTGTGTTAGCCCAGTGCCAGTTGGGACAGGATCCATAGCCTCCACCTACGGCCCTCTACTAAATAAACAGTTATAGATAATGACAGAAACCAGGAAGCACCTGATTTTTACCTGAGCCTTGAATGAGGCTAACAATGTTTAACATATACACCAATCAGGCATAAGATAATGACCAGCTTCCTAATATTGTGTAGGTTTCCCCTTGTGCCTCCAGAACAGTTGTGACTCATCAGAGAATGGACACGGGCCTTCTGAGGGTGTCCTGTGGTGCCTTTAGGTGCTGTGGGTCGAGGGGTTTTAATGTTGTGGCTGATCGGCTATGTTTGAGGGAGGTTTAAGCGAGCTCTCCGAAACCTTGGCACAAACTTTGGGGACGATCCGTCCAATTTTTAACCGATCTCATAAAACTAAAAGTAAATTAATTATAATAAAAACTCTTTTTAAGTTCATTATAAAACTCGTTTAGTGCCGCTCACATCCCGCAATCACAGCAGCCCAGTGGACGCAGATCCACATCTGGGACTGTCTGCCAATATTGGCATCAGTGTGTCTGCGTATCCCTTCACCGTGTGTGTGTGTGTGTCGTATCTGTATCCTAAACGAAGAGCACCACGCTGCAGCCTCCTGTCTCTTTATCACTCACGTCTCGAGTTCTGTTTCCAGATGACAGAGCCATATGGGCCCCATCAATCCAAAGATGCACGATGAAGGGCTGTTTCACTGTTGCCTGTGACTTTGATGAGGCCTTACACTTGTCGCCTCCAGCTTTTATGAGCTACCTTAATGTTTGAAGAAAATTAAAGTTTAAGGCTTTAATTATGAGATGACTAATTCCCGAATGAATAGTTATCAAATGCTTCACATGTAACCACTTTACACATATTTTTTACCTTGTGGATGTGCAGTAGTATAGAAGCCTAGGAGCATCCTGAGAAGCTTTGGTGGAAATAACTAAAATGTGTTTAACACATCTTTTCATGCTGGTTAAAGCAATCTCTATTGCCACTGACCGCTGTGATACTGTGTACAGCATGGGAAATATGGCAAATCCCTTTATGCTGTGCAAACCTCCGTGTGGCGAAATCCGTTTAAAGGTCTTTGCATTTGGGGTCACACGAAGATTGAAGAGAAAATGCTCTCTTCCCGCGGTTTCGCTGTGACATTAAAAGCCCCAGCGGACGGCCCCTCTGCTCCACTGCTTTGAAACTTTGATTTGTAAATGCCAGTCTCAAATAGCGCCTAAATTCCAGCCCCGTGCACCACGCGGAGCGGTGTTTGTCCGAATGTCAGGTTGTATCAGGATTGTCGTGTCTGATGTGGCCTCTGCAGCTTTGTCCCTCTCTGCAGGAGACGCCTTCGCACGTCACTGACGGTTGCTCTTTTTACCACCGTGGCTGCAACCGCAGAATTTTCACTGATTAGTGTATTGTCCTTTTCTTTTAAATAAATCATAAGCTGTTTATCTGACATGTTCCCAGGTGCAGGAGAAAGCTGCTGCCAGCAAATATGTAATATTTTGCTTAAAGGTTCCATGTTATGCAAAATTCACTTCATAAAGGTTTTCTAAAGCCCCTTTAGAAAAACCCAGGTCGAAAACCCGGCAATCGACCCGTTGATGTATCTGCCTGTCGTGTTCTGATTTTGTCACTGGATGATCTGTCAGGCTGTATCATTATAGAAGCTCCAGGGCTGCGAGCAGCTCAGAAACAGAGCAGAGTTTTGGTGTATTCCCATAAGAAACTAATCTCCCAGTGTGTTTATATACAGCTTGTATAGCGATATCCCACACTTTTTTTTAATCGATCATGGCAGTGCACTGGCAAAACCGTCAGATGTGGGAGCTGCTCTGCATCTGTGGAGAAGAGGGCATTCGGTGGCAGATATCGGGCACTGTGTAGGACACAGTGATTTATTCAAATATCAGCAGCCTTTTGAAAGAGCGGGGTTTTGACCGGTCCATTCTTCGCTGAAAGAGTTAAAAAAAATTAGAACATGCTGTCCATTGTTTATCTCACTGTGTAGTGTAATGATGACGTTGTCGATGGAATGATGTGTGAGAGGGAGGGAAAAAACAGGCACACAGCTCCCACAGCGCACTGGTGATGTGTGATGTGTGAAGGGATTTTCCATGAGAAAGGGGTAATAGTCATAAATCCACCGTAAACATTAGCGCGTGGTAACAGCAGTAGTGATGTGCTGATCGATACTGAAATATCGATACTTCCGATACCAGGTCTTTATGCTCTAAAATCGATTCTCAAATGAAATTATCAGTATTTTTACTTCAGTCATTTGAGGTAATGTAGGAACACAGTGGAAAGTAACTAAACTATTGAGTTGTGGCAACACAACAAGCCTTGTGAAACAGCTCAGGTTAAATCGCAACACAGAATACGAGGCATTTATGATGAGCACAGAAGAGCCACAATTAAGATAAAAGTTTTCATTTTATAGTAGTTCTTAATAGTTAAACAATAATTTACATTAATGGTCGTAATACTTCATTTTCTTAGTGTTTGAAACAGAATGTACACATATTTTGTATGATTGTGTCTCTGTTTTTTTGTTGGTTTTTCTTTTGTTTTATTAGCTTGGCTATATAGTAAATGATGCCACTATGTCAATATACTTCAGAGTTTAAAATAAATAATTTAATTGATGTCTGATGTCTTGTATTCTTTTTGAAGCCGTGGTTTCAAATAAACAACTTTTTTTCTTTTTTAAGTTTACCAGACACATTTTTGTTTACACAAAGTATCGGATCAGTATCACTGATACCAGCCTGATCTTTAGTCAGTATTGTTCAGAAAGGAAGGTGGTATCAAACACCAAACTAAACACCATCGAAAGATGCATCCTCTCCACAGGAGGGCCGTGGAGTAGGCGTGGCACATGCAGCTCATTAGCATTTAAAGGTACAGGCACAGAAGCAGCCTGTTCTCACTAGAGACACTTTTTGACTGGCAGAAACTCAGGACCAAGGCTGAATTTGGGGTAATAGACTTTAAAAACAATGATGTTGGACCTCTGACATCAATATGAAATTGTTGAAAAAAAATGTATAATATGGGACCTTTAACAAATGACATTGATCATTTAATTATTGCCACATAAGCATGTGGCTGCGCTTCCTACCACGCAGAGCTTTGTCTGTAAATGTCACTGCCTTTTATCTCATGACATGATTTAGTTTCTGCTAACCTCTCTCTCCCCCTTCCTTTCTCTTTGTCTCAGCGCTCAGCCCGTGGATTTCCACATTCTCCCACCCTGGCGTGAGAGACTACTCCCAGCTCACCCTTGACCTGACTAGGAATGAGCTTATTGTGGGTGCCAGGTAAGAAACTGTAAATCCACTCAGCTTTTCACCCCGCAGGGCGCATTACTGAGAATGTGATACCCTTTCTGACTCACTCCTACAGTGGGATTTTTTTCCGGATAATGACGCTTCTAAAGTGCTCTGCCGAGGCCTCACTGGGCCATGTTAAGCTTTGAATTCGTCTGGAACGATGAATTTGGAAGAAATACGTCATCCTGTAAAAGTGTGTGATTCACTGTGTGTGTGTGCATGTTATCGTGGGATGATTTACTCTTGAGCTCAGTTTTTCTGCCTGGTGTTAACCTGTTTAAAAGCCTGCACGAAAACCCAAAACAAACCAAGTACATGGTTCTGATGAAGAGTTACAGCATGGCCTTTAATGTTCCGTGTTAACTTAGCAACAGCTATTTTAAGGTATTTTATTTTCACTCACATCTGTTTTCATGTCTCTTCTTAATTCAGGAACTACATTTTCAGACTGGACCTCAGTAACATGTCGGTGATACAGGTAGGCTATTTCTTTATTGATGTTATTTTGATCAGTAATAGTAACAGTTTAGCAAGAGTTTCAATTATTCAAATAATGGAGGAATTCTTTGGATTTTTTAAATTTATTTTTTTCCTGAACATCTTATCAAGTGGTTCTGCAGGATCTGTGCTTACGTTGAGGTTGTTCTGCTCTGTGGCGTTCACCAACTCAGGTCACGTTCGGTCATTTTGGTAAAAATATCTCCTCCGAATGTGCAGTTTTGAGGTACGGGAGTTTTGTTCTCTGACGTTTCATTGCTACATCGAGGATTGTTGCGGTTGCTTTTGCATTTTTCGAACATCGAGGAACCTGTAACCTGGATGATTTAGTTTATTTGACCTAAAGCTTTGTTCATACTCCCACTCCCACATATGTATAGTAGGCTGAGATGGTTTAAGATGGTGTGTCATTATCAAGCATAACATTATGACCACCTTCCTAATATTGTGTAGGTCAGAGAATGGAGAATGGATAGTAACAGAATGTCATTGTTAGGACCTTTGGGTCCTATGGGTTGAGGAGAAGGACCTCTATGTGACCTCTTATCCCACAGATACTTGATCAGTTTGGGATCTAATGCATTAGGAGGCCAGGTCAACACTTTGTCTTGTTTTTCATGTCATTTTGAGTTGTTCCTAAAGTGTTTTTGTGTGTTTGTCTGTGTCAAACTACATCCTGCTGGGGATAGTCAGTGGTTTTAATATTGTGGCTGATTGGTGTATGTACCGTGAAAAAATGCTTTGTACCTTGTACTTCAGACTATGGTGACTTGAAATGATTTACCAACGTCAAAGTTAAATGTTAAATGCTTGCAAAACATGTGCATGTGCATTGTGATGTAAATCTGACATAGAACCATAAATCCGGCTTAACTTTGGTACCATGTTCTTCTAGCATGAATTGGAAGTAGAGGAACATCATGTAAAAGTTGCACTAGATTATTGGAATAACAGTTTTAAGTTAAGCATTTTAGCTTCAGCATTCAGCTACTTCTTCTTCTTCAGCTGTTTCTTCATTGTATTGCAGGTGGAGTAGGTTTGGGTTTGGGACAGTGTCTGAATGCATTTCAGGGCCATACAACATTGATGAGCACTATGTTGTGTGTCTCTGTCCCTCCATTTGGTTAAGAAAAAAGCAACAGATCTCATTCAGTCAGCAGTTGTGTAACATCTTACCGACTTCCGGTGGAACGTCATCTGCTTAGACGCTTTGGGGAACGTTTCATGACAGAAATCTAATGGAAAGAGTTACACGAGCCTCAGCCAGAATCCTCTAGAGTTACTTGCTGCTTTGATTAACTTTTAACAGTTTTCTGACACTGCAAAGCCTTTTTTCTTTAGTTAATGAGACAAACTTTGGGAGCAACAAAGCAGCACGCTGTCAGTCCCATCCTCTTGGTCCTTTCATCAGATTCCCAGAATTTACCAAGCTTTTTTTTTTCATATTATTTCACATCTGTCAACTGGATTCTGCAGCTTAATAACATCAATAAAAAATGTAGCTTATTCCTCAGCATGAGCACGACCAGAGAAATAATTCAAGATAATCATATAAACATGGCACTTGCAAAAGAAAAAAATGGAAGTTGCTCTTTTGACATTTAAAATCTTTCTTGGTATCATGAAAGTTTCTGTATTTGCTACTTGGATTAGCTCAAAGTTGAGCAACCTTATTTGCCGCCTGTGCTCCCTGCTGTGCTGCTCACATCAACCCTTTACAGGACGAGGAAACATATCTGGTAACTTCTACGCACAAAATCGAATTAAATTGCATCCCTTGGGTTTTCACCCACCCAATCGGTGAAGATCAAGGCAACATTCTTCGATCTAATGTGGTCTACAAGGTCCCATGAAGAAGAAGCATCCTGTGTTGGCTAATCTGATAATGTTGACAGGTTCTCATTATATGAATAATCTGCAATTTCTCAAGCAAAATAAGAGCAATTATGGCGCATTGCTGTGGTTTAGTTCTAAGTCTGAGTGTTTTGTTGTGTCCGCAACTCTAGCTGGATTTACATGGAGCCAAATATTCCGATTACAATCGCACTAGAAGCCCAAACCGAATGAAAATCTAAATACCACAATCGGAATAAGCAGAATGAAACTTCATTCAGTTTCACAGGGGCAGAACATTCCTTTTCCCAAACCGATCGAAAGTCAAATAAACGGTGAATCGGAATGAAGTCAGACTCCGTTCTGTCTGAGCATGCTCAGTCTGGACGTAAATGCACAGTGACGTTCGACTGACATTTCCTCAACTGGAAATAACAACTCTGAAAGACATTATTGCATACTTAGACAGCAGGAAAAATAGAAATATCTGTTTAGAAATATGTCTGTGAAGGTTCTCAGTCATTCAGGTCGTGGTAATCCAAAAAGACATTGAATAAAGGCAACTGGACTTGCAGGATTTCTTGAAGACGTTTCGCCACTCATCCGAGTAGCTTCTTCAGTTCTCAATTTCCCACCAGTCTATGAAAATCCAAGAAGCTACTCGGATGAGTAGTAACACATCTTCAAGAAATATACAAGTCCAGTTGCCTTTATTCAACGCCCTTTTGGATTAGAAAGGTCCATCAAAAATTAATTGAAGTCTGGACAGACTGAAGCGTGGAACAAATTTGGAATTGCTGGAAAACCTTGAAGACGGGCTACTATAAGGCTAAACAACTCAATAGCAAAAGTGGATATGACCCCACAAACTTTCCGAAAGCTGTTGCTTGATAAAACTGTAAAAACAACTACTGTTGATTGCTGATTTTTGATCAATCGATTTGCGCCTGTTACACGTCTGTAAAACAGCTGTTCAGATTGAAAGTAGAGGTACATGTAAACATCAGGTCAGAATAAATCACCTCACATGTAAACAGTTGACCTGAAACCAATCGGAATGAGAAAAAAGTCTTCTGACTAAAACAGTGCAATCCTCTGTTCATACGGAATAGGCACCAACAGCATTACAACTATTTCAATGAGTGTCCTCTAAAGGGTTAAGAGGATGTCACATGTTTTGCTTTATGTCTGATGAACTGTGATAAGCCTTTTCTATTCTTCCCAAACTAAAAAAAGTAAAAACATGAGGGATGTAGTGAGAAGGGTCATTGATGTGGATGTTCATTTACATGATGCTCAGGTTAAAATCTGCACAAATCTCTTTTGTCTTTATTATTCTCCGTGTTGCGCAGGATATGATTCAATTCAAAGGTCGCATTGAGCGCACATGTACTTTTCCGTGTGCGTTCCCGTCGACCCTGTTAGCACTAGTGTTGCCTTATGGTTGCATCACACGTCACAAATGACAAACCTCCAATTCTCGGTGGGCCTGTGGAATGTAAACCGGTGCATCACCGCCACCGAGCACAGAGAAGGAGTCTCTGCATGAAAGAGATAGAGCACAGGTTCCACGCGTCAGACGGCTCTGAGGTGTCTTCTTCTTGTTTTTCCTTAGTTTGTCAGGGATTTCCACTTCTGCGAGGCAAATTTAATTACACGTTCTGATTCTGTTAAAGTTAATGCAATTTCTTTTCATACAGTTTGCAAGTGAAGTCAACGGAGTAGTTAAATGTATCAACACACTTTAAATGGGTCACCCCGTCTCATTCTCGAATTCATGGTTGCTGTTTAAAGGATCGTCGCTGTGGGTTTTTGCATGCTTTGGACCATTAATTACAAATCGTGTGTACTATTGTACATTTTTCAAAGCGTACATATGTTATTAGACTGATTTTTCCAACCTTTCATCCAGATATTGGCCGAACCTGATGCCAGCAGAAATGTCTGGCACCAGGAACATTTAGTGTAATTTTAAAAACAATGTTGCATCAGGTTGCCCACGCATTTGTTTGGAATGTATCTTAATTTCTTTAAGATTAGATCTTTAGGTATTTGGGATTAGTAGGACCCACAAAGTATAAAAAAAAAATAAGCATCATCTTTGAACTGGAAGTAGGTTTTGAAAAAAATAACTGTCAAACTAGAAGAGTTCATAAGCATAAATAAACAAGTGTATTAACCCTTTGCTACAGTACATGGCAGACAAAGGTGATTCAAATGAGGACAACAGATCTAAATGAAGCAGAATAAGCTGCAACAAACCCAAAACGTAATGTCCCCATATGAGGACGCCGGGTCTCTGGAGAATTAGCTGCTCAAAAACATGCGAGCTGCATTGGACAGTAACACAGCAAGTCAAACAGAATTATTAACGATACAGTTCAATCTAATAGAAAATATCTGATGGCTTATTTATCATATTTTTTTGCAAGTGTCCTCGTGCATAAATCTGTGCTTCAATAGCTGCACTCATCTCCGTTATTATATGACAATAACTGCACAATACCCGACACACACACCCGAATGTCAGACTGAACCATTTTCAACATAGCGCTTCCAAACTCACATGGTGCGACTGCGTCGCTGTGAAGCTTAGTGAAGATGGAAAGGTCTGAAAAATGAAGTGGCAGAAAGAGTAGAATTGTGGAAAAAAGAAGGTGCTGTGTTGGTTCTTTGTTTTTTTTTTTGTTTTTTTTTTTGGATGACCAGATGTACCCGATTTCTGGGGATAGTCTTGGTTTTGGACGATCTGTCCTACAGCTAAAGCTGTCCCAGAAAATGTCCCCAATTTTAGCTTTTTATGAATGAGAAAAAAATAATGTTGCGCCCAGACTACTACTATTACGGTAGCCGATTGCACAACAGACATAGCAGTTTTTATATGTTTAAATATGAATAAATATGTCAAAATACATGTAATTATCCTTGTTTCTTCGTTTTATCTTGATAACATTTATGTATTTATTTTTTATCTCCGAGCTGTAAATGTCCCCAGATTTCCCCATCAGCAGGCAGTTCTAACATGGGGCCATACAAACCTGTTTTACTACTAGTGTGGGATCATTCTACAATATTCACTCATCATCACAGTAAAATTGTTCCTCAATTGCTCATCTTAGTCAATCTACTGCATTAATTCCTCTCTCAGCAAGTAGAAAATGTTGTGAAACGTGATTATGCATGAAAAAATATACTGTGATACCATCAGAATTTTGAAAAACACCGTGATATACATTCTTGATCACACTGCCCAGTCCTAGTGAGGATATAAATAAACAAAGGCAGATATCAGTCTAAAAATATTCAGCCTGTTACTACGAGAATAGTTCGGAAATCAGAAAGTGCACAGCACATGCTTGTTCTCCCCTAACTGCGCCAATTATTTTCCTCCACAGAGGAATTACATGTGCAGCATCACTTTTATAATCATTCCAAGAACAACAAGTTGCACTATTTTCGTTTCCACGCGGGATGAAAGTGCATCACCAGACTCGACTTTGTCTGACAAAGTCCCCTTTCACGGTGGCCGCGACTGAATGACACGATGTGTACAGCTGCCACCCGCGTGTCACTGCCGATGTCAATGCGCCCTTTGTCTGCACATACTACTTGTCCCGTTTCTGGAGGAGAGAAGTTGACTTATGAGGGTTTTCGTTTGTTTTCGTCCTGGTTGTGTTGTTCCATGCAGCTCCACCAAGCTGTTGATTTTTTTTTTCTCCGGGAGCAAAAAAAGCAAAAAAAAAAAAGCATCTGCCATCTTAACATCCTTATGATATGCAGGAACGAACGCATGTGTGTCCACAGTGAACATACAGATGAACATAAATTAACTTGATTCATCTTTTGTAGACACACGCCTGCACACACACACAAACACACACACACACACACACACACACACACACCCTCGGCTTATTGTGAGCCATAGGGCTAAATGAGGCAGATCCTTCACTGCTCTGGCCAACGCGGAGGTGTCTTTGTGATGCCAAGGCTGAAATCAATGAGAACATTATACAGACTACCCGGTGAAGCAGAGAGGAGGGTCTGTACCCCAGTGCTCATTTGCCAGCAAATGAAAGCTGTCCAAAAAGATAGAGGAGGGCGGCTTCCTAAAATACTCGCTTTTCTTTTGTTGTGTAACCGAGTAAAAAAGAAAAAAAAAGAAAAAAAAAAAAGCACAACCGTGGTGTCTCTCACTTGCCAGTCCGAACATTAGATTCACACTGGGTTTTTTTTCTCGCTGATTAAATGCGAGTTCGGTTGTGTGCACTCACTCGCAATAATCAGTTTTCCTCATCAAAGCGTAGCTCTTTTCTGCAAGGTGAGAAAATGTTGTCAGCTTTATTAGCCCATGCTAATGTAGGTATATCAACTTAGTACGGATTAACTCTAAGAGTAAATAAACAGTGTCTAATGACTAATGTCTTAATGTTTAAGCTACACTGCATGCACTCATTTCAGTGTATGTATACACATGTATCTCATGTGAAATACTGCAATGTATCGCAATATCATAATATTACAATAGTGTGTCGTATCGTGTATCGAGTATCGTTTATCGAGTATCGTGAAGTCGTTGCTAATGCACACCCCTACTAGATTCATTTATTTATTTTTATTTTTTTATCTTTTAGTTTCTTCTGGACTCTACAAGCGTCATCTATAAGTTTAATACGCCAGCTCAGCAGTCCTCTCCGCCACATCGTGATTGTTATGCAGATTTTGTGGTCCTTCGGTGAGCTCGGTACATTCTGTACATCAGGACTGAACGACGGTTTAATGGCAGCGATTTCTGTCATCAGTGGGGGGAACTCATTTAAAAAAGCTGCTGATTCGGTCGCTGATGATTCAGTACGCTCACTCGAAGCTGGAGAAGTTTTATGATTGGGATTTGTTTGCGAATGTAATGAATATTTCAACTCCACGACACTGTGTGGCATTACGTCAGTGCGGTATTGTATCAGCCCCTTTCTTTTTTAATGTTCTGAAGTTAAGGATGCAACTTATTTTTACGGCCGCTAGGGTGAAAATATAACTGCAGCAGCTTCACTCAGAATCTAAGCCGAGCTGCAGAAATGGAGACAGCCCCGTGGGACTCGAGGCACGACCGGCTTTACCTTAAAACAAAGCTCGTCCATTGAGAACAGGTGAAAGTCATACTGACGCTGTTTAGGAGTAACTTGCTGATTGATTGAAAAGCAAACCGAAGAGGGTGGTCCGCTCAGGAGTCTAATCACAAAGCTGCATTCAGGACCGGCTGACCTGGGCTTTCCAAATGTAACCACACACTGTCACCCATTCCTCCCCGAGTTTAGCGTTGGCTTTCCTCTTTGGTGTCAGCCTATTACAGATTGTATACGTGATGGTGTGTGCAGTTTGTTTGTCAGCAAACGGGCAGTCCATGACAGCACCAAATTAGAAAGCAAGCCCGGGCGCCCTCCACCTCCCACCTGAAGCTAAGACTGAATGCAAGCACAAGAGGATGGATTGGACACAGTTTCTCATGGTTTATATATATATATATGTGTCTAGAGAGTGTGTATGTGCGTGGAGGAAGACAAGCGTGCAATGCCAGTTTTTCAGTCTCTCGGTGGCAGAGGATTTTGAAGACGGACCATGCCAGAGGTGGGAGGGGGGGTGGTACTGCTGAGGTGCTGATGCCAGGTCTTTTAAAGGCTCAGCTCAGGCCGTTCTGTTCCGGCACCTGGGAGAACACCTGCTATGGCCATTACTGAGCAGGCAAGCGTAGAAGAATGAATGTGTAGGCAATCAGTGGAGAAAGAGACCGAGGGGGTGGGAGAGAGGAGGCAAGACGGCGAGGGGAGATGGGGATAAAGAGGTAGGCAGGGGCCAGAGAATGAAAGACAGCAAAGATAAGCAGAGACCGAGAGAACGACTCCGAAGACCACAGGTACTGAGCTGAAATGAAGACGAATTACAAAGAGAACAGGAGTGAATTTGAGGAGGGGTTGTGAGGGAGGTGACAAGCTTTCGCTGTGCTCCTGCTCAGCGGTTTCTCCCGGGCTGCTTGCTCTATAAGTGCCTCTGTGTCTCTGTGGAGTCACGCAAAAATTGTTTCCTCAGTGTGCAGTAGCTGCAGGTGCAGGACATGTCCGTGGGGAGCTTTCAGAACCATCACAGATGATTTTTCTCTCGCAAACAACACCTCCCCATTGTTGTGCCTTTGTAGAGGGAACGCAGACAAATTCTTTAAAATTTTCAGTGAGCGAAGAAGGAACAGCAACACGCCCCTGCTGGAAGATAAAAAGAAAGATCATTTGACAACTACAGGGAAGCACCTGAGCAAAGCCTCTCCATGTGGTGCTGCCTGACAGAATCAATGACTCATACTCCTTAAACCCTTTTCAGGATGACTCAAAAGATGCTGGTTCTAATTTTGGTGATGATGCCCTAAATAAGATTCATGTTCAAATATAGTGTATGCGTCATTTTAACTGCTCAGTCAGTACGTTTACATGCACGTAACAAAAAAAAAATTAAAAAAATGAATTAGTGCCTTAATCCGACTTTAACTGGACAACTTAAATGCATGTAAACACGTTATTCCAACTCTTTATCTGATTAAGACACCCAGATAATGCATTTTCTGCGGCATGTATACGCCTTAATCAGACTTTAACTAGACAACGCGTGTGCCGTTGCTTCACAACCACTGCGTTGGCGTATGACCCCAGAATAAAGATATCCAAGAAAGCTGGCCGCAGAAGAAGAAGGTAAACGGAGTCGGTAGAAGAACCACCTGAGGGATGGCGCCATCTTATCTGCATCACGAAGAAGAAATGCGCATATGAAGATAAAAACCTGTACTATTTTCCATCGAGTTGTTGTTTGAATGCACGTCTGCCACGTGGACGACTTTTGTATATTATATGACGCGATAGGTTAATCAGAAAGGGGGCCGTATTAACCCACTGAAAAGACACATATCGCCACCTAGTGTAGAGGAGGGAGACATGTTCCCTTCAGTTTGAGCCAGCACACTTTGGATTACTGTAATTATGTCACAGTTAGCTATCAGAAAAAATTGTTGCATTAAGGTATTTTTTAAATCTTTTATCTGTATAATTTAAATGTGTGTAACACACAAGATTGTCGGACAGTGCCATCTGTGAATGTCTATTTGTTTGCGATTGGTTGCTGGCAGGCAATAAATCTTCTGTTAATTATCTTTCTAAGGTGTATTGATTGAACATGGCGACGTGCAGCAGTGCTCAGGCTATTTGGTTACGGGCGACCACCAAGTCAATAAAATAATTCACACTCAAACATACTAAAGACTCTCGAATAAATTCTGTTTTTTTACCTTTATATCAGGGGTCTGATGGAGAGATTAAGTAGGAACCCCTATATGCTACCTACTATATGCGTTCTATATTAAACTTGGCCTAGTAAATATACAGTATTATTATTATTTTGCATTTAATATTAAGCTATCCCTTATCCCTTTGTGTATTTAAAGAAACTTAAATTTGTGGGAGGGAAATTAAAAAATATATAAACACGTATAATGAAGCAAGGATCTTGTGACCCCACTTGCAGTACCTCCGCGGACCCTCTAGGGATCACGGACCCCCTGTTGAAGACCTTTGCTTTAGTGTAAAGCACACTGTACATGGACGTAAATACAAACACGGCTTCACCCACTCACGGAGCTCACAGTGGGACTGCGGAGGCGTCCTACTCAGACTCTGAATATGAGATTCTGCAGCATATTCTTAGAGTCTGATATCTCTGTTATCCACCCTCCTTTTTTTTTTTTTTTTTTTTAAACTCTTCTCCCTGTCTTTTTTCTGGGATGTAGTGCTCGTATTAGCGCCGGGTCTGATTGCAATCCTCCCACATGTTCTGTCCAAGCAGCTGAAGCATCACCCACTGACAGAGCTCTTTCTCTGTGTGTGTCTCAGATGTGCTGGTCGCAATCAGAACAGCAGGGCGAAGGTGGTGGGAGGAATGTGTGCGGTGGGGGATGAAGCCGAGGAGTGGGAGAACAGTAAGAAAAAAAAAAAAAAAAAAAGAGAGGAGGTATGGAAAAGCTTGAGTGTTTGATGGGTCGGAGATGAAGAGAAGGGCTCGGTCTCTGTCATCCGTCTTTGTATCGGGATGCAGATGAGCTGCTACGAGCAAAGAGAATGAAGAAAAGAAATAACCGACAAGCAACTTTTTGATTCGCGCAAACTTTTTCATGTCTCATATCGCGGCGAATGCTCACGGGTCTCAATCTTCCTTTCACCTCCTTCCTTTTGTAGTTCCAGAGTAATGAAAAATAACACAGGCGGAGCCATGTTTAGATGGGTCTTTCTTTCTTTACACTTTTCCAGGGTACTAACAGCAGAAAGGATATTGATTTGTCTCCCGCTAACATTTTTGTACAAGACCACAGTGTTACAGATTTGTACTGAATACCCTTGTCTTTGGATGGATTGTTTTCTCACTTTTGTATTTCTTTTTTTTCTCCCCCCAGCAGTTAGCGTTGCCCTTGTCAGTTTTCTTCGGTAGTTTCGGAAAGAAATGTTTTCACGCGCCACTGCTCGAAGCCTCTACCTCACACAGATTCTCTCCGTCTTTACATTTTTTTGGGGCTCAGAGATTAAAGGTCACGGCATCAAAGGCTCCGGCGTTAGCCGTTTTCTGAGAAGATGGTGAAGAATTTATCTCTTGGTGTCAACTGCTCAGTTGGTACGAGGCCACAGATCTGTTTTTTAGCTTAAGTAGCAGCCCTGGTAGAGATGGAGGACACGTGGTATGAAAATAGGAGGGAGAGTATAAAAGTGTGAAGGAGGTGAGCTGCAGGTATAGATGTGCAGGAGTGAAAAGAAAGCATTCTGCCCTTTGCCAACATAATTTATAAATGGAATATACTCTGAGCAGGTGACTAAAAGCACAGCAATTCTGTAAACTGACAAGAGAATAAGAGCTGGTTGAATAATAAATCTAAAGAAATTCTCTGACAGTAACTCTTCTGCCTTGCTCACAACGGATAGCATGTGTTGACAGCTTGAATTTGCAGCAGCTGGATGTGTTGACGCCTAAACTTTAACAATTAAAAAAGTGCTCTTTTTGGTTGCATGTTAATGTGATCAGGTCTCTCAAATCTCAAGTCGCTGCAATTGGTTTAATTATACTTCAAATTGTCCGTTGAGTTTTCCTTTACAACTATTCCATTGATAGTTATAACTGTCCTACTCACAGTACCTAAACTGATGCAGCTTCAAAGTCTAACTTGACACTGCAGATGGTTTGTTACAAAGAAACATCTGCAAAGGAAACAGTCTGGGAAAAGGCCAGTCAAAAAAAAAAAAAAAAAAACAACTTGATGAAATGATTTGCTGATCCATCTGTCACTGTTTATCATGGGCTAACTTCAGCTGAATCAAATCTAAAATGTTATTGTCCCTGCCCAGCCGTATAAAGAAAACTGGTTGAGGTCAGCGCTGTCATAGGCCAATCAGATCACATTTCCCCGTTCAAGCCAACTGTGTGTGAGAGTTTTTATATTAACTGTTGAAATTATATCCAGCGGATATTGACTCGTGTTTTGTTTGGCTGTAAGTGCGTATAGCGTGACGCAACACCATGTGATCTTGGGAACTTGCAAGAACCTCAACTGTCAGATAAATGACAGATAATAGAACAATATTCACGCTGCAGCATTAAATAATCAAAGGAGCAATGATTAATGCAATATCATTACAAAATACACCACCTTCCTAATATTATGTAGGTCTCCCTGTTGCCTGTGGCAACAAAATGTTGTTAGTTCGTTTCTATTGGTTGAGGGAGGGTCCTCCGTGGATCATCCAACAGATACTTGATCAGTTTGGGATCTAGTGAATTTGGAGTCACATCAACTGTTTTTTGAGTTGCTCCTAAACCATTCTTGTGTGTGAGTCTGTGTTAGGCTGCATCATGAATGAATTCCAGGTCCAAAAGTTTCCCAGCAGAACACTGAGTTGTCACCAGATGGTCGTTGTTATTTACTAAGAAAACCCATATATTAATTATTTAAAAGAATTATTTTGAATCAGCTCATTTAGGAGAAAGGAGCCTGGTAGAAACCGACCTCACATTAAGCAAATAATTGAATTTGAGTGGATTAAAAGTATTTTTAATAGCAGCAAACAGGACTAAATACAATTTGTTTGTTCTCCTCTTGGAAATACCTGCGGGTGTAGAGTTATGTAGGCATGATGGGAGGGGGAGGAGAGAGGTCTTTGTCGGTCCATCGGATAATCCCTACATAGATAAGACATGGAGGTGGAATGTAAACACCTTACTGTCTGGAACTCCACATATCTGTCTCCATCCGTCCATTCACTGCTATACCCACGTCTCCAGTATCCCTGCGCTTTTTCTCTATCACTTCTTCTACTCGAAATCCCTCCAACCAGATAAATAAATAAATCACCCCTGTCTGTGACATTTCTCCTCAGCAGAACATTATATTTGCCCCTGGTTGTGGAACTGCTGCTGAATGCCTGTCAGGTTAATGCCTCCATTGAATTTTTGTGTGCGAGCCCGTTCATTAGGTTGCTCCGCTGGTTTTCCATTGTGTGGGACAATCTGGTTGTGCATCAATATGCCGACCGTTGCTCCAAACAGTATTGTACATACTTACTGGTGCTGCCTGCTATAATGGACGCACATACCATGGCAAAGCCGTCCATTCATCCAAACAGGTGTCTCACACCGCTGTAGAAGCGAGATTTTTTTTTGCAGAGAACTGGGAAGACACGCAGACCAGAGAAAACAAGTCAAGCTTGGCTTGGGATTTTTCTCCGATCTCACAGGCGTGCTGGTCCATGTGGCAAAGCACAGTCAAATTTCTCTCTGATTTGTTTGTTCTTCTGGTAAAATGTGGATAAGTGATTATGAAACTATGCTTTATGTGTGCGTGTTTGCGGTTTTTCTATTGTGTGACCATTTAATTCTGAATCAAAACACTAGATTTAGGATTATTCTGTTATGATGGTGAGGGTGAAGCGGAGTTTATACCTGTGCTGGACTTAGACGTCGTAACATACATATGTAGTCTATGGAGCCCCTAAGGGGACAAAAAAAATGATTCACCCATCTAGATAGATGAAATCATTAAATCGAGCATTAATGTCTTCATCTGTGAAAGTGGAGCTGATTTACATACAATTTCTTCCCCATGAAAAATAGAACGAAAAATATATTTTGTATTTTCCATCATAATTTACAAATCTGAATCCCAGGACGTCCCATTTGAAACTACGCCCGTGCAAATACACTTTCATCTTGTGCACCCCCTAGAGGCAGCTCATGCATGGGAAACTTTTTTTAAAAAATCAATTTCCCTCATGTCCCCTTAGGGGCTCTGTAGTAGCCCACTCTGGAGAGCAGAGATGGAGAAGCAGACAGAAATAGTAAAGCGCAAACATGCTACTGGTCTATGCTAGTGGACCAATCACAATCTTGCTGTTTGAGACGACTACTTACATTCATAGCTACAGTGTAGAAGCATTAACTGTGACTGTAAGTCCCCACAAATGTTAAAAGTTGGATTTGGTTTAGGAGAGAAAAATACTGGTAAGACATGAGGTTGGCCAATAAATTGGGATGTTTAAGGTTAGTATTATTTATATCATTGGTAGCCATACAAACGTATGTGTTTGTATGCTTCTTGGTTTTCCTTTTTAGTGTAAACACCATCTGTGATGTGAATTAGCATTGTGCTAGCCATCTTTTTCTCATGTCCTTTTCACTTTTTGTGAACAACTTGCTTTACTTTTGAGGTCACCTCTATTTTTTTGTTTCCTTATTTTCAAGTTTTTTTTTTCATTTTTTTCCGCCTTAGTTTTCTTGCTGAGAAATGTCAAAAGTTCTGAAACAACAGTGGCCCCCTGCGCGTTCGGGGGCCTGGGATTTGTCCTTGACGTGGTATTTGTGTTTGCGGTTGTTTGAGCTGAGCCGCGGTCTCCGGCTCCCACAGCCAGCTGATGATGAGCAAACCCCCGGGTGGCGGCCCCGCTGTGTGACATGATGGTCTTTCTCTTCAGATGCTGGCTGACAGTGGCGTTCGAGCAAAACTGCACCGCGGCGACCCGTGTTTGTAACTTTCAGAAAATCAGAGGTGAAAGTAATAAGATATATTTCCTCCCACTGAGCCTTCTCTGTACAATGTAACCTACCATTGTTTCACCTAGTCGTGCAGAATGTGTGTAATTACTTAGACAAGTTAATGCACAGACTTGGGTCCCTAGTTGCCTCACATAAATGTTGATACTTTTAGTGGAATTGTATGGTGAGAATGACACCTTGTTATTTTAATCTGCACCAGTCAACTATTTTTAAAATACTACAGCTTCTCAGTTGTGAGAATTTGCAGTTTCTTTAACTGTCTTGAACTTGCAGTAATACTCTTGGTGTTACAAAACTGGAACTTGATAATGAATGCAAAACATGATGAATCCATGTTTTAATTTTCTTTTTCTTGTTTTGTGCATGTGTAAGGTCCACAAAGTCCAAAGTTCTCTCCAAGTGTTAGCGAGCTAACAATCGGGTGCCTTAATGTAGAAAATGCAAAGACATATCAGACATATTATAAAGTTACAAAGAAAACTATATGACTAATTTAAAGTCCCTTTAGCACCATCCAACTTTGTGTCAAAACGTTCAGATAATTACCACCACCAATAAACACACCACCCCTTTTGAACTACCATTGCAGGTAGTTTTGAGCATACGCTCTAATTGGTTAACCAGAAACTACAAAGCGGACCCTGATTGGTCACCAGGTGAGGAGCCTAAAGTCGTTCAGACGCAGATGCAGGAATATACTTTGTCTGTGAAATGTGTTTCCATATGGTTGGGAATAAAGCAGCTTTTAAAATAACAATCAGCACTGTGCCAGACTATAATATAGAAGTGATTTTCTGATGAGGTCACGCAGGAGGCGTTCCGGTAGTAAGACGCTCACTCATGCTAATCAGAGAACCCGGGGTTATAGTCATAACCTTAAGTTTTCCGCACAGTAAAGTGTGTAAATCTGTTCTAATGCACCCTAAAGTAACACTATGAACCTATAAATGAGCACTATATGGCCACTTTAATGTACTGTACTGCATACCAGTGTCAGAAAAAAGTCTGGATAATGATACCATTCTACTGTCTTAATTGATTAAGACACAGTGCGCCATTCAGGATAGAATTGTAACCGCCTAAAATCTGGTGGTGTATAATATCATGTGAAGTGCACTCATGGGTCACTAACTCTGAAGGGGAAAGTACATTAACGTCGGTCTTAAAAGGGATATATATACACATATGTTGCTATACGGTCTTAATGGCTTAAATGCAGCAACGCTGCAGAGTGGCTCAGATGGTAAAAGCAGAGGGTTCGTCCAGGGACCGTTTTACGGCCGTGGAGAACAGCTGGTTCGACCGTTCGCTGCTGTTTGGTTCCGGCGTTCATCATTTCCCTGCAGCTGATCGGGGTCAAGAGATCAGAGCTGAGTCAACAGGTCATCTGTCATGTCTTGCGAAAACAGCCTCATCAACAGAGATGCCTGGGAACGTCCCATAATAGCACAAGAAAAATAAACGCATCTGTTGTTCTACGTGTTTTTGTTGGACGCTTAAATTCCTTTGAGCTGACATTTGCTTACGCCGAAAGACGCGCTGACCTTTTCTCATGCAGGTAGCATTAGTTTGAAGTGGTGTACGTTTCCCGCATGGGATTTTTCCATCTACAGCACATCATGGACACTGAGCTGCAGCCCTTACAGCGCTCAAGGACGGAGCAGTTTCACGTGGAATGATGCGGGGGATCAAAACGAACGGAAGGCCGCGGGATGGACATTAAGCCGACCCCGCGAGGTATCCACACCCTCGTTCCGCTGACGGTATCAAGCTCTTCTCTGGCCCCGCGTTTGATGAGTCACGGCTGATTTCATTCACACTCTTCATTAATTTCTGTGCCGCAGTTTGGCCGGAGATTTAATTATTGATGTGGCCTTTGTCAGAATGGTGGGATAATCTGCGAGCCGCGCAGCTGAGAGCAAAAGTGGGCTACTTGTCACAGAGTAATGTGCTGCAGTCCGGCCAGCTGACCGCGGAGGAAAGATGATTTTTAATAGGACGCGGGATGTGTTTATCAATGGTACCTGCAAGTTATTTTCATACGGATTTATGTTTCCACACTGGATGGAGCTTTGTGTTTTATTTAAGAGCCACATTTTGACATAAAGTATAATAAATGTCAAATAAAACTTCTTACATCTTTTCCTTTTTACATGAAAAATAAGCAAACAATGTTGGCGTCCCCATTCATCCGCACTACACCTGCATCTTTCTGTGTGCTCCGTGTGTGGGTGCACGCTGGTACAGTAAGCGTTTGAGGAAGACGAGGAATAATCCACTGTGCTGGTTGGCTGGTCATGGAGAGACTGTCTGCTTTCACCTGCCAGCCTCCCTAATGTGGAATTACAGTGAGTGGGAGGCGGCAGCAGCAGCAGCAGCGGCAGCGTGGTGAGTGGGCAACCACATACAGGCTGTTAGCGCACACCGAACCAAACAATGTACTCACCTCAGCGCTTTAACATCACAAGAGGAGAAAACCGCTTCCTGTTCCAGCTGCGATTACTCGAAAGATCGTTGTTTGCTGTAAAATACCCACTACTGTGACAACTAAACGGCTACGTTACATTTTAATTATCCGAATAAATATCATTCATAGAGGCAATGTTCTATAAAGCTTCTATAATTTAATCATTTTAATACTTTAGTCTTTACTCGCACTTGATAATTTAAAGCTGGTAATTGGGATTTTTTTTTCTGTGAAATGAAACCCTAAATGGTTGAGCTGAATGCAGATAACTTATTTCCCTGTGCACCGATGAGACATAACAACTCAATGGTCACAAGGTCCACGAGTTTCAGCAAAACTGGCATTTGTGTGGATATTACTTAGACATGTACCACCCACCTAGATCAGACCGGATACCCCCCACCCCGTAGCAATGACACTCCTTGATGGCAGCAGACGTCCCCAGCAGGATGCAGCCTGACACAGACACACAAACACAGCTTAGGAACAACAGCACAAGGTGTTGGTGTTAGTGATGTTCGATGCCACCGATTTCCTTTCCGATCCAATACTGAGTAAAGTTCAGGCTGGTGTCGGCGATACCGATCCGATACCGATACTTTGTGTAAACACATCCTAATGTTTCTGGTAAACTTTGCGGTTCGTGGTCATAATATTATGCCTGATCCGTGTACATGTGCATAGTTGGCGAATGAAGCTGATATTGCTGTAAAAATCCTCCTTGTCATTCCCTACCTGTCCAGCAGGTGCCTCCCACCCTTTCCCCGTCCCCTGATCGCTCCTCTCCTCATCTCATTTAGCCTCAGCGTATAAATCTGCTGACCTCCTCATCGTTCCCCTTTTGTTTAGGTTCAGTCTTTACCTTCCCGTTTTAACCTTTTCCTGCACATATGTGTCTTATATTCTTGTTCAAGAAACCTGCCAGTGGTTTGTGTCTGGATTTAGACCCACTGCCTGACTGTAAGCCTGTTCATTGACACTTAAATCCCTCTGATTCTGAGAGCTTTGTGCACGTGGCTGCAGCTCCAGCCCATGCCTGAGCTCGGACAATGCTGTTAGATATAGATATCCTCCAGCGGTCTTCGGTATTTTTGTATTTTTAACCTTATTTCCCAATAGCTCAGGGCGTCAGTTAACTCAAGCGCTCTTATAAGAACTAAAGTGATTTAAAAAAAGTAAATAAAAATATGGAAATGAAGAAGAAATCTGCCCGGGCTTTTCGTTTAACTCGTGGACACTTATTGGTGCCTGCAGCTAGAAACAGAACCTCAAAAGCATAATGATGTAAAATAGCGAGCTCTGTCAGCACCGACGCATGTATCACCTTATTGTGAAGCTGAATCACTTTCAGCAGAGTAGTCAGGCGCAATCTGTTCAGCTGAACTCCCGTTGTATAAACTGTGCTGGATGCGTAGCGCTTTAGGTTGACATATTTTTCTAAATGCTGCTTTGCACGCTTCAAATCCGTCTGAAATGGTTGAAGCCGGTTTTGAATTCATGGCTGACTGACTGTCGGCCGCTCGCCTCGTCTCCCGCCGCCGTCGGCACCTAGATTTATTTCTTGACAGCGTGAACGTTTAGATGTTTTTAAATGGGGCCGAAAGCAGAAATATCCTCGGCGCGCCGGCTGCTTTCTTCCACGTCGGCAGGACCGCATGCGCTGATGAAGGTGGATATCGATGGCCTGGTGTCACAGATTCAGCCTTCTAGTGTTTAACGTGGAGAGGAATGGGCATGTGTGTGTGTGTGTGTGTTTGTCGGTGAACGGACAGCGGTGATGTGTGTGTGCGAATGAAACACAAAGGAGGGTGTGTGGGCGTGTCCGCGGATCAGTGTTTAGAGGCAATGAGCTGCCAGACAAAGGCAATATAAACCTGTGGGTGTTTGATGTAATTGCGTATGTATTGATTCAGTAATTCCGACATTTATTTACATTTTGCCCTTTAATTATATGTAAATGAAAACTGCCTGATGCCAAATAAGGGAGGATTTTCACATGTCTCTATGGTTCTATAGAACTGGGATCAGGACTGATGTGTTTTTTTATTTTTTTATGAATCTATTTGTGGTACTTTAAGTCTGCCGCCTGCTGCAGTCCATTTAAAACACTTCAATTTGAGTATTATGAGTTATGAGAGTGTTATGAACAGCATCAATTTCAGCTTTTGTGCTTCAAAACTGCACTTTTGTTGGTCAATGAAATCCATGTTGACACTGAAAATCTATTTTCTGGTTTGAGAGGCCTCTGTGGACCATCCCACAGAAACTTGATTAGTTTGGGATCCAGTGAATATGGAGGCCAGGTCAACACCTTGTGCATGTTTTTCCATGTGTGCCTGCATGTTTTTCATGCTGCATCCTGCTGTGGATGGCTGCTGCTGATCCCCATCATTACTATGTGGAAGTAGATGCATATCTAAGACGTCCGCATCGACATTTTTAAAAGTCGGTGGCAAGTTCTCCGTGCCAAGGAATGAGGTAGCGAGACTGTGGATGTCTCAGTGGTGCATGTGTGAATGAGGCACGTTCACCTGTGACGCCTCTGCAGTTATTTGAAATCCCACCGCATGCCTCCAGTCAGCGCTGACGCACGTATTCCAGCGATGTGAGTTAATGCAGGAATATTTAATAATCAGCGCCGAACATAATCTGGAGTGTGCACTGCGCCGTCGTCGTGCTTGACAAGTGAGTTTGACGAGCCCATGGTGCGTCACTGGTTTCCCACCTGTGAGCGCTGCCAGTGGTGTTAACTCCCGTTGCTGCGTAGGTGTAGTCGGGGTAGGAGTATTTTTTTTTTTTTTCCTCTGCACCACCTGGGCACCAGCTTGTGCCAAACTGAGCCATATTGTCAAGCGGCGAGCGACTTTATACGTGTTAGATGTGGGTTGTCGTTGCCTGAAATGTGAATATGGGGATATTACCAAGGCTGGAAATGTGAGGACTCGAACAACAGTTGATGATAAATACGGTTTTTAAGCCCAAGCTTAAATTGTTTTAATTGTTCTTCATAATCAATAGCTTCAAAAATGTTCGGCCCAATATATTTTCAAGCTGAAGGCGTTTTAGTTTGAATGGGCTATTCAGCAGTTTATGTCATTGCCTAAGCTTCCCCTACTGAGTTTATCTTATTACAGGCTCTGTCAAGTAAATCGTCCGGTGTTTTTCTTATTTTTAATGATTTTCTTGTCTAAGCTCAGAGATCCAGTCCCACGGCGGCGGTACACAGAATCAATCTCGAACTGTAACAAGTGTCAGACAGCTCATACTCAAACAACCATTACTCCCCTGACACACTTATTTACAATATTCATGAGTTATAATTAGTTGTCACACATGATGTTAGCAGTGTGTCAGCGAGAGTCGGGCCTTATCAACACAGCGCCACATTTCAGGAGCGACCACATTCACAGACACGGCCGCTCACCAGGCCGCCTTTACTTCATTAGTGTTCCCCCCGCTCTTCCCCTCACCCTCTCCATTTACCACACAAAAAAAAATAAAAAATCATTTTCATTCCAGGCCGCTGTCTTCATGCAGTAAAAGTGATGAATCCTCTATCTTGCTACTAATTGTATTTTCTGCAATTTTATTTGCCCATAAAGAATTTATGTTTTTTGTGTTTTTTTGTTTTTTTTTCACCTCTCCCAGTCAAGATGCCGGGAGCAAAGTATTCTTATTGTGTCTAAGGAGTGGTGAAATTGGGAGAAATGGGGTGTCATGCTCGAGTTTGGAAGGGGAATTGATGGTGGGGATTGCGCATGGCTGCTGGCTTTACTAATGGATGCAAATGAACTCTAACATGCATCTGGGACTACAGTCTAATGAAACCCTGGTGGCCTTGGGCTGTATTTGAGAATGAAAAATGGCAGTTTTTTACTATCCAGATGGGTCTTAAATTGACTCAGGGATAGACCCCTTCATGTCCTACGTCACTGCGACGTCACGACGTTAGCTGGAGGCAAAACAGGCGGAAGCTTGAGTCATTTTCAACCGTGAAAATGTCGTCTTGGTGTATTTTTTACTGTCAAAACCAAAAAAGCAAAAACAATAACTTGAAGTTTTATCAGCCACTGCCAGTCGTAGACGACTTTGGTGGAATGCAATTAAAAGAAAAGATTGGAGTGAGACAAACATCAACAATTTTCTGTTTGCACCGCACATTTAATATCAGGTAAGATTGATATCTAATGCATGATTAGTTTCAGCCCTGCCAATGTTATGGGTTGGACTAAATTGTGACTGAAATAACGTTAAGTATAATAACGTATAATTATGTGGAGGATTCTTGTTATATGCTAATGCTAATGCTATCTTTGAGCTAACCCAACATTAGTTGTATGTTTCAGGGTTGTCCAATCAGAAGTTGCATCTACTACGTTACCCTCCACAGTGATTCCACTTACTTCTTGTAATATCTCTGTTGGAGAGACTTCACTTGATAAAGACAGACCAGACTTCGTCCCCTCTGTGTCCTCCTTTGGTCAAATTGTCCATCCAGTGAGTGAGAGTGTAGGGGTCGATGAATGTAGTCCCATCAGTCAACTTTTTAAAATAACACTCACTGTCATGAAGAATGAGTGGATTAGTATATTCTCTAAAATACGCGTTGCCAAAACAGTCCATTGAAATATGCTAACTGGGATTTACAAGCTACAGTGTTGGAGATCTTTTGCCTCCAGTTAAGCCCCGCCCCTCAAAAAACATCACACTGTTTCCAAACTGTGAAGGAGTCTATAGTATTTGTACTTTTTTTTTTTTTAACTAATACTTTGTGGATGTACTTCTCTGTGCAGTGCATGCCATTTTATTGCTGTATTTCTATTTTCTGATAATTGCACCTCAGCAGTAGAAAACTAGAGCATTTCTTCTCCTGCTTCTGAGAAAGAAAACACAAAGAAAATAAAAATATGTCACTTTTCACGTGTGCAAAACCTACATCTGGCCCCTGAAGATAATGTGAGAACAGAAGTGTGATTGAGGCGTATGAGATGCCTCGGCTGCTGCAGACTTTTGCACACCAGCTAAATTGGCAGCGAATCATTGTCAGCAGAGTCTGAGCGAGAGTATATAACCGTGCCTGACGGTCTGCAAGCGTGTGACTTCTTCCCCCACTTCCAACTTTCCCATTTCTTCATAGAGTCAACACTGGTTTCTTTTAAGCATGACTGCAGTCTTTCCTAACCTTCAGTATTTTTACAGGTTCCCTGCCAAAGGTTATGTAAAAGACTGGTGTTTTCTTCTTTAAATTGACAGTTATATCAAACTTCTTTTGTTGCTCTTGGCAAAAGATCAAATGTGTGTATTCCCCCCCCAAAAAAATATCCATATTCCTTTGACTTGGGAGGGAGGGAAGGAATGAAACCGTGTCCAATTTTATTAGCTATTTAATTAGTAATCGCCCTCCAGTGCAGGTAGAGGCGTCAACATATTTACACCATTTTCCAGGAAATTACAAACTCTGAAATACAGAGGATATTACTTATTATGCATTGTTGGGCCAGATACTTGCATATACATGAACAATCATTAAAAAAAAATCTAAATGGGTTTCACGAGGCAAGGAATTGCAAAAAGTAAGCCTTGCTGCATTTTTCTAGGTGTTTTTCTTAATTATGTTTCAGGACGATGTTAAATAGGGATCGGACTGCCCGTACTTTATCTCTCACCTCTCCTGTCCACACATCGTGCAGCTCTTATTCATTCTGTTCATGGCAGCCGGGCCATTCAGGGTTTCGGTACAGAGGGGAGGAATGCGAGTGAGAGGATGTTGAGGCAGAATTGGTATTCTCACAGGCTCTGTGTGAGTGTGGCTTTGTTCCAAAGTGGTGTGAAGAAGAGGGGATGGACAGAGAGGCTGGGGGAGATGGAGGGAGAGGAGGGTGGCACTTTTCTGGTGAAGGTCAACGGGTTAAGCCGGTGGGGAACCTTGGAGATGGGGGCCCTGCTCGAAAAGACGGTAACGCTCCGAGCAATGATTCATCGCGAAGGCATCCGTCTCCCTATGTGTGAGTTTACAATGACGTCATGCCATCAGTCCCCCCAGGCTGTCACGGGCTGACAGGCGAAGGGGGTGGGGGAGGTGGGGGGCTGTGGAGGAGCAGTGTTTTCATTTCAACAGGCAGAGTGATGGACTGCTCCGGTGTGTGGGGGTGGGAGGGTGGGGCCGCTCTGTGAATGGCAGATGCCACGCTGTTTTCGCTGAGCTCGAGGGAAGTGGATTTTAGGGTTGCTGAAAGTCTGCGTGCTGTTTGGCGGCGGCGCGGCTTGGAAGCTGAGCTCCAGCAGAGCACGTTAGCTGGTTTTCGGTATTTCTATTTCTTCTTCTCGTTCGGTGTCTGGAGCTCAAGTTCCATTTTAATCACAGTTTGCTTTATATATCCGTCCCATGCTGCTGTGTCTCTCTCCGTCGCAGTCTGACGCAGGTTAATGGAAGGAAGCTGCTATGGGAGACGGGGAGATGAGCTGTGGCTATCACTACGGGCCAAAGCGAAATTTACTGGTGTTCTGCAGTTCCTTAAAGTCGCTTCATAACACTAATCAGTTTGTTTCAATCTCACCTCTTATGGTTTATGAATTTAGCTTGATTTAAACGTGCACTACAACAATGTTGTACACTCCTTAGCTTTCAAGTAGAGCTCCCAATGGTGACTGGCTGCAGTATAGGTCTTAAGCTCCACCCCCTCTATGTTAGTGGGTGGGACTTGGGCAAAAACTTAACACCAACATACACATCAAATATTTTTTCCAAGTATGGCTTCTGTCATTTTAGGTAACTAATATAATGCGGATGGATACAAACTTCTTTTAAGTTTCGTTTAAGTTAGTTATTTGACGCTATAGAACGGGATGTAACTTCGTGATGACTACAAGTTCCCATGGCAACCGTTCTGTGAAGTGATCCCACATTAAAAAAAAAAGTGAAGTGTATCATCCAACTTTTTTTCTTTTCTTTTTTTCGGTAAGTGTTGGAGTTGGAGTTGTTGGAGTAGAACGCAGCGTTAATCAAACAAAAATTCGGTTAAGTCTGGAGAAAGTGTTAAAGTGAGGGGGGGGGGGTCCTCGTTAACGGGGCTCCTTGTGTCTCCACACGCTCAGTGTGGTCCCCAAATGGGCAATGCAAAGAAGTGAAAGAAGTGAAGACATATTTATATTTAAATATATAAATACATATTTATATACAGTCAATGGTTGATGTAAAAAGCATTTGTCACCTTTACTGCCCCCAAGTGGACAATCTTTGAGTAACATGCAATGAAAACGCCATGTTTATTTTTTAATTTTATTTTATTTATATATTTTTATGACACTAGAGGGCAACTGAGGCAGATTCAGATTCATGCTTTATTGTCTTCCGGGAGGAAGTTTGCTTTACATGGCACATATACGAACATATAACCTTTAAGCACATGTATATATAACACCAAACACAAAATCACATATGACATTGAGCGCATATATATATATGAAACCCAGCACAAGTCCTAATATCACGAACATCACAAACATCACAACCAGTTGTATGAGCGATATGATGGTGGGAACCCTCGCTGTGTCCTTTTGCAAGTTATTTGTCTGTATCGGAGACCGGAGGGAAAGAGTGTGAAACATGGGTTGAGGGGGTGGCAGGGGTCATGTGCTATTGTCAGTGCTTTACAGGTTATGGCTGTGTTAAATAAAGGTGGTAGGTTGGGAGTGGAGAGGACGATTATTTTGGAGCATGTGTGGGTGACTTTAAGTAGTCTGTTTCTATTGGTGATGGGGAACGTGGTGAAGTAACAGGTGGCGCGGTACAACCCAAGTGTTTGTTTTCACTCTGCTTTGGTCCCCACCGACACTTAAGAAAAATTTAACAAATTTGATCTCCATTTGCTAATATCCCTCTTTCTTCACCTGCGTATTTCTATCTTTGTTCTAATCTCCCGATTAGTTTGTCTGCTGCTGCAAACGAGGACGATCGCTGTGATTAAATCTTCCAGGAAATGTTCTGTAAAACAAACATAAGAGTTAAACCATTATCGTCCCATGAAAGATCTGTTTTCACAGCTTGTACACATTCCACGCGTTAACACCTAACATCCATGTCCGATAGAGTTTATAGGCACAGATGGTCTGGGGCTGGGCTGGAAACATATTGAATTTATATAAAAACATTATTGACCAGTGGAGCTTTAAGTTATGTCTTAAACAATCGAGATTTTAAAATGTGCGAGAGCTATTTCCCTTTGCAGAGATTTGGCAGCACAAACTGTTCAGGCAGCTTAATCAGAAACAATCACACGGACATGAATTGTCTATAAATATAAGTTTAAAAGAAAGAGAAGAAATCCCAGGACGACGTGCAGATGTTTGTCTAGCTCATTAGGGCGTGGATAGCAGTAGTGTTCAGTCTGGTGTTTTCACTCATTAGTGGCAATTTATGCAGAGGCCAATCATCCAAAAATCATGAACTTCCACTCCTGCAAGTGCAGTTGATAAGCTCCATGATCTGCGAAATACGAGATCTTATTTACATACCGGGTAAATATAACCTCAACATTTTATTCCCAGAAAGATTTTGGCAGCTCGCTTTAGTTCTAATTAAATGTGCTTACAGTGTTTTAGTTCCATTTAAAGGCTTAAACAGCTACGTTCTCTAGCAAAGAATAGTCCACGTATATTTTACCCACATGATTTATCTCTGCTGTTAAGTTTTCTGTCTCTTCTGCTGAGCTTTAATTGAAGCAAAATAAAGATCAAGAAAAGAGCAAAAAGCTACACTCGCCGGCCACTTTATTAGGTACACCTTGCTAGTAAAAGGTTGGACCTCCTTTTGCCTTTAGAACAGCCTTAATTCTTCGTAGCATACTTTCAACAAGGTGTTGGAAACATGAGCTTTGTGACATGGAGCATTATCCTGCTGGAAGTAGCCGTCAGAAGATGGTCCACTGTGGACATAAAGGGATGGACATGGTCAGCAACAATACTCAGGTAGGCTGTGGCATTTAAACCATGCTCAGTTTGTACTAAAGGGCCCAAAGTGTGCCAAGAAAATATCCCCCACACCATCACACCACCATCACCAGCCTGAACCATTGCCATCTGAATCTTGCAGCTGAAATCGAGACTCGTCAGACCAGGCAACGTTTTTCCAATCTTCTATTGTCCAGTGTTGGTGAGCCTGTGTGAACTGTAGTCTCAGTTTCATGTTCTTAGCTGACAGGAGTGACCCCCGGTGTGGTCTCCTGCTGCTGTAGCCCATCTTCTTCAAGGTTGGACGTGTTGTGCATGTGTCTCCTCTGACCTCACTGGATATTTCCATTCTCTGTAAACCCTAGAGATGGTTGTGCATGAAAATCCCAGTAGATCAGCAGTTTCTGAAATACTCGGTAAAAAACACGGTTAAAGTCACTTAAATTCCCTTTCTTCCCCATTCTGATGCTGGGTTTGAACTTCAGCAAGTTGACCTGATCACCTCTACATACATTGCAGCCATGTGATTTGCTAATTAGCTATTTGTGTTAACGAGCAATTGAACAGGTGTCCCTAATAAAGTGGCATGTGTATATCATCAGTAAATACAGTAGCTGTTGGAAGATAAGCCGTGCGGTGGCTCAGGTTTATTTTTATTGACTGCATTTGTTTGGCTCCTGGAATTCTGACCCAGTTTCGTGTTGACTCTTGGTTGGCGTCAGCTGGCAGGCTTCACTGAGCACTGGGCCATAACTTCGTCCTGCTGGCCAATTCTCCTGGCACGGCGATTCATTAGATCTGGATAATTGTTTCTCGTCCGTGGCAATAATCCATGAGAAAGAAAGAAATATTTCACAGATAGAACGATACAGATGAATGATTCTATATAATGGCCATCTTTTAGACTTTAAGCTAACTTCTTCTCCCGGAGATCATCAGAGAACGGGAGGAGATAGCGGGAGAAATGAATCAAATGAGGCCAGTGACACCCGCAACAGGGGGTCCTCTGGCACCTGCTCATGTACGGTTGATGCCAAGCGCAGGACATCTCGCAGCCCTCTCAACAAGAGCCAGCGCTGCTCTGGTGGCCAAGCAGCCTGTGTGTATGCACATACATTAGTGTGTTTGCAGTGCAGCCGCGCAGATCTGCCGCCTGCATCCCTAATTAAGCCCGAGACATGACCATCAACGGGAATATAATTGGCCGGCAGGAGTGATTGGGGAGGGTGGGGGGGAAGGAGTGGCGGAGTGGAGGTGAGTGCTGCAAACTTTCCGAGAGAGGGGAGAAGAAAGGAGAAGAAGATAGAGAGAAAGCCATTTACATGCTAATGCCGTCCTCAGCCCTTCAGCTGCCTGGTTGCGCGCATTGCCCGCTACCCTCGAAAAAGCTCTTGGCCGGCGAGCTAGTCGCCATGTTTACATAATAAACAAACAGCAATGAGGTTAAAGTCTTTTCATGCATCTTTTTTAGCGCATGCCTACAGTATTAGCAACAGTCGGTAATTGCGTAACTTCTGAAGCACTCGGCTGACTGCTCTTCGGCCCCTTTGTCACCCCTGGACTTTTTTCTTGTTTCTGTTTCCTAGGCGACAGAATGGGCACCGGACGAGGAGACCAGGAGGTCCTGTCAGAGCAAAGGCAAAACAGAGGTAACCCCGAGCACGCCCCCAATTACACCACTTCATGTCTGCAGTGTCTGGCTTACAGAAAAGGCCATTTTGATATCTTCTGGCTGTTGTGGCGAGGTCCTTGTGGGGGCCCCATGGGAGGGCTCGGTACAGAACAGCTATTTCAGAGCCTTCAATCAGGAGTTGTTTTTGTCGCAGCGATGAGAGATGGCAAAGGGGAGGGGAAGAAAATATGCACCAGAGGGTCTGGGGTGACGCAGTGAGACATCTGAGATGTGTCTGATAGACGTCACTGTCCTCAGATTATTCAGTGAGAACTGATTGAACCTTTTATCTCCACGGTGCCTATAGAGCGATCTCTGAAACCAGCATCACAACAGTTACATCAGTTCTTAGCAGCAAGGACCAATAAATCAATTTCATGCCTTTGTTAAGACCGATTTGAATCTTTTTTACTGAAACATTTGACTCGATGTGGAGCCTGTGTCGATGTCACAAATGAGCTTTGCAAATGGTTATTCAGATTTTTCAAACAATGGGCCTACAAGAGCCAAAGCTTCAGACACTGAAGACTGGCACGCATTTGACTGCGTGCCAGTCTGGTATTAGAAGAGTTGGTCCATTGTTCTTCCCAGCAACACATCCAAGGGTATTTAGCCAACCCCCTCAGCTTTGGACATACTGTAACTTTTTGAAAGCTTTGTCCTTACCACCCCTCTTCTGTGCAGATTGAATGTCAGAACTACATCAGAGTTTTGCTGGTGAACAAGACCGAGGTCATGACCTGCGGAACCAATGCTTTCCAACCGCTGTGTACTGTCCGAGAGGTACGTGTGTTTGTTTGTGTCATTTACTAGGAATCCAGTAAGAACGCTGTAGATTTAACCTCCTACTCACCCCCCTTCCATCAATCTTTACGTCCACCTCAGGTGGGTAACATAAGCGCCGTGCTGGAGCGGGTCAACGGCGTCGCGCGCTGCCCGTACGACCCCCGTCACAACTCCACGGCGGTGGTGACGGAGAGCGGGGAGCTGTACGCCGCCACCGTCATCGACTTCTCCGGCCGGGACCCCGTCATATACCGCAGCCTGGGTGGCAGACCCCCACTACGGACCGCCCAGTACAACTCCAAATGGCTCAACGGTAAAGTAGCTCTACACGGGCGCGCTTTTTGGGTAGTGCTTTTATGTCAGTGCATTTCATTACTAATATACACTAAGGGTCAAAAGTTTTATAACAGCATCAGTTTCCTCTGGTGGTATAGTTGGTCAGGGCTTCAGTTGTTTATTTGGTCTGTGCTTTTATTTCAGAGTAAAAAGAGACATAAACTGCATACGTTACATAAAATGTAGAAAGAAATATTGGAGTGTTCTAAAATGTTTGGGCCATATCTCTGGGAAAATAGCAGCGGTTTGGGCAATGCAAGGAAGTTGCAACCTTAAAAAGCTTAAAACTTTTGCTAGTCGTGGCGCTAAAGTAATCAGACTTTCGTTCTTATCTGTTGCCAAGTGTGTTTCGAGCTGCAAAGCTAATTAATGTCATGTAAAATCCTATTCAGATGTGCTAAAGTGTTGCATCTTGTTATGGCTGGGTATTTGTGTGTTGCTGACATGCGGCGTACCTACAAACCAAAGCTCCATTCTCACCGGTTCATTACCGTGCGCCCTGAACCTGAGGTTTGTCCTTCAGCTTCAGACGTCTGATACGCAGAAGAGAAAGGTGGACGAACAAACTAACAGTGGGAAGTGAACATCACAGAGGTTAAATAGGACGGCGGGCAGCGAGGCACATCAGAGGGATACATGAGGGCTGGGCTAATCATCGGGGCGGCCAATTAATAATAACCATGATCGCAGGGATGAATGATTTGTGTGGTGTTTCACAAATTTATGAAGAGGCGTTCAGACGTTCCCAGACCTGGAGTTCAAACTGCATGTATTATCCAACCAGCTGTTCAAAAGTCAGTTTCCTGTTATGAAACAGAAGCAGAGAAGAATTTATTATCATTATCGGTCGACTTGAGTTCATTCCAGAGCAGTTAAACCTAAAGTTCTGTGGAATTTGCAGACGTACAGAATAGTTTCTATGACAGGTTTGTTAGTGTTTCACAAGGTTGAACTTTTTTTTTTTTTTTACCAGTTTGTGTCAGGTGTGAGAAATCTAATCATAATCTGATCTGTTCAAAGCACACAAGGTTACATTGTAGAAACTGTCAAACAAACGCTGAACTCTCCGGCTGTTTCTCTTAGCGTTCTCCTTATCCCGTCTGGAGCCGCAGCTGGGCCGAGTCTGCACTTTTACTTCCAACACAATCACTTCTTTTGTTGAAGCCAAGATAGATCAATCTGCCTGCTCCTTTTATTGTTTTTCTTTTTTTTTTTTTCTTCAAAGGATTACAAAGCCTGTTTTGATTTGAGGTTTTGTGTGGAACACACAGTACAGGTAGGCATAGGAAATTGGTGGGATTTATGGAATGGCGGCGAACATGAAATGCTGTCAGTCCCGCTGGTGTCGGTGTCAATAATCTCCCCGCTGCTGACGCTGGGCCTTTTCTTTCCTGAGAACACATCGCAGCAGAAATTCATTCGCACAAATCCTGACTCCAGCACAAACGCAGATGGACGTTCGTGAAAGAGGCAAGTTGCTTTGATATGCAAGAACACTTGGGTAACTGGATTTATGGAGGTATACGGAGGAGCGAAGCAGGAGGATTTATTTTAAGTGTCTATAGTTCTGGAAGTAAAGGTCAGAGTCATTTTCTGTCTCACAGACAGTGTCAGATGACTAAAGGCCAATTCAGTGCTTCTCTGTGTGCGTGGACCGATGCAGGTTTTTTATACTTCAGAGAGGAATCTGTCAGTCCGCTACATAGACAAGTTGTGTTATTGTGACGGCCATTTGTAGCCACAATGAAAACAGAAAAACCGAATGGCTGCCTGAGGGAATCTTTCCAGCTGTACAGACCAGGCTGCACAAAATTTGTTGCATTCCTGTCTCTGTTGTGCTGTTGGTTTCCTTACAGTGCATGCAAGTTTGTGCTGCATGCTTACTCAGTAAATTTATGTCAAGGCCATTGTGAAAAGAATGAATTGGTCCTAACTAGGGATGGGCATCGATAGGATTTTATTCGATACCGATGCCATTATCGATCCGATTCTTTATCGATCCCCTTATCATTAATTCCTCCTGTGAATTTGTGGTTTAGAAAAAGTAGGCGTTCGTGGTTTCGTGTAAACAACAGAAATTTCATTGAGTTTCATTGAGTCTAGACAAGAGATAAGAGCTCGTGTAAGAAAGACAGGAAATTGGTCACTGGATCCTCACTGACACTGCTCTGATGAGACTTAGCGATAGCTGCACTCGTTCACCGGAGATCGTCCAACACGCGGCACTTTCGGTATTTAAAGCCGTGCGTCGTCGACCAATGCTTCAGCTTGTTGGTAGTGTCGTCGCTCGTGCTTGAAATTGTGGTGCTGCATAGATGTGCTGCTGTGCTGTTACAGTCCCTTCTGGAGAAGTGAAGCCACACTTTGGACCGTCTCAGCCTCTCCGCCATCCGTCTTCCTTGTCGTCACGTGATGTGTGATTCGATGTGAAGATTCTTCTTCTTCTTTCGTTTTATGGCGGTTGGCAAACAACTCTGAGGTGCATTACTGCCAACTTCTGGACTGGGACGGTGTAAAGATCACAGAAAGAATCAATAAGGGGAATCGATAAGCGTGAAGGTTAATGATACTGATTAATTGAACCACTTGGAACCAGTTCCAATTATATGTTATGTACCTCCTGGTTTATTTCTAGACAACTAGCGCCCAGGGTAACTTATTATTTATCTTTAGAACTGACTGATTAATCTTTCACAGTTAATCCATTAATATTTGGTCTATAAAATGTTGGTTAACATCACCAATTACAACTTCCTAGAGTCCGAGTGATCACCATCTAAGACTTAAAATGCCCAAAACCAAAATTTTGAATTCAAAATGTCATGAAACACAGAGAAGCAGCAAATCCACAACCATTTTTGTTTTGATCGACGACTTAATCAATGAATCCGTCTTCAGAGTAAAAGTTAAACAAAAAATATTTGCACATCTGTCCAACGGGACGAGCCCATGACGAGGACGACTTTAAAGAGTCGGCCAGAGCGAAGGAGAGACACGAGGCACAAATTGGAAGACGCGAGTGCGAGCAAAGGTGGGAGAGTGTGACGGCGCGTGTGGTCGCGATGGAGGTGGGATGAGAGAGAGTTGTAGGACAGGGACGAGGATGAGAGAGAAGAGGAGAAGACAGACCGAGGAGTTACTGAGCGGTGTAATTATTCCTCACAGCAGGGAGAGGGTGAAATTACTACACCCAGCATGCCTCACACCATGCAGCCTGTGAGTGCATGCGAGCGTACCTGTGTGTATATATATGCGTTTAGACCATATGCAAGCAGCATGTGCCTCCATGTGTGTCACGCTCGTGTGTGTGCGCTTTAAAATACACAGAGGAGAGGAGAGTTGAGAAAGAAAGTAGACGATGTCCTCATCAGCATCACAGCTGCCATGCACTCAGTCAAGCACACATGTTGCCCTGCGCTCCGCCAGTCAAAGCCTGCATTGCTTTCGTGGCTGATTCTGTGAGGGTTATGGAGTTGTGGTCCCGGCGGATTTGGGGTGTGAATGAAAATCTCATTTCCAGCTCTGAGCCTCTCCAATTCAGGAGAACCGAAGCCAGTGAGGAGGAGGGGGTGGGGGGGTGGGGGCGGGGGGGTGGTCCTGGATCTAATCAATCTGTTCCCTTATTGGTTTGGTGGCCTGCCAGGTGCTGACCAACTGTTTCTCCTCATGCATCTGGATGTCATAAGGCGCCGCAGAGTCGTTTGAGAAATATTCCAAACAATGTTTGCAAACCCTCTGGAGACTTTTTCAACAACATATTTATTCATATTTCTGTGCCTCGGTCTCAGCCTGCAATAGGAGATTTAATTTGCATTAGCAAAATAATCTTCTGTCGAAAATTAAACGCTGCCAAGTTTGTCATTTTTATCCGTATTCCGCGCACATTTAAATGTAATTTCTTTAACCTACGACATGTTGCATATTCTGCACAGCACTAGCTGAGGTGGAGGATTCACTGCATGAGCTGACTGACACGAGCTGCTTCCTTCATGCTCCACCATCATCAGCTGCTTGTCTGCCAACTGATTGACACCCAGTCACATTTATACATGTGTACACGAGATGTTTTTCAGCCTCACTGTTCTCCCTTCTACTCCGCCGATGCCTCTACGGATTCTCTCTTCTCTTCTCTTCTCTGCTGAAGCTCTGACAGCTGATCTTGGACAGAAGTGCTGACTTTACCGCAATTCGAGGATTTAAAAATGGGTTTGTTAGAATGATTTCTCCGGAAGAATCCTTGTCACTACTATAAGTGATAATCCTCGAACCTTTCTATACACCATTTTCTACGTATAGATAGTTAATTCTTTGATAAACCTCAAGGTTAAAGTGGCAATCTGGAAGATTTATGTCCTGTTTGATTTGGTGAGAGTTGATAGCTGCAAATGAGATTTGATTCTCGGTTACTTTGATGGGAGGTTGGAGGTGCGCAGCCTCTTCCCTGCAGCTCTTCATTTGACAGCTCAATGCGGCTGCTTCTTCTTCTTCCATTATTACCTTAAATATATTTCAAACTGTACCACCGTTTAAAGAAAAAGGACGAAAATGATTGTTCTCACTTGATCTGTAGACTTGTTTCCAATCAATGAGGGCAGGAAGGGTTAAGGCCTTATTAATAAATGTCAGTGTGAACCTGCAACAGTAGGAAAGGTTCTGTTGGCATAAGCAGCGATCTGTGAACCCATCTGCTGATGGTTTAGTTTTCTGCATTAATATTCATACACCGATCAGCCACAAAATTAAAACCACTGACAGGAGAAGTAAATAACATCAACCATCTTGTGACGATTCAGCGTTCTGCTGGGAAACTTTTGGACCTGGTATTCATTCACGTGGATGTTACTTAGACATGTAGCACCCACCTAGACCAGACCAGACCTGATCGTTGTATATCTGGACATACAGATTACATTAGAAGTAACCTAATCCTGCATTTTTATCACCACAAATGTTACCACATCCAGTTAATAACAAATGTAGCGAAAATATATAAACCCTAGAATACTTTCATAATTGTGTTTACATGTGCAGCTTATTCGAGCTATGCTCCAAATTCAACGTTCTGAATGAGGTCCTTGTCCCAGTTTACATGCAACGGAGACAATCGAATAACTGACGGAACATGTCCTCCTCCTCCACACTAGGTGGCGATATGTGACTTTTCCCGTTGACCTTCTACGTCATATAATAAATAAGAGTCGTTCATATGGCAGACCGGCATTTCAAACAACAACAAGATGGATGATAGTTCAGCTCTTTTAATCTTGTAATGTAATGTGTGCACTACTTATGGTTCTTCTACCGGCTCTGTTTACCTTCTCTTTGTTTTTTCAGTTTTTTTCTTTCTTTCTTGGATGTTTTTGTTCCAGGCTCATATGCCAACACAGCGGTTGTGTAACATGAGCACATATGCGTTGTCTAGTTAAAGTCCAATTAAGGCGTATACATGGCGGAGAAATCAATTCCCAGTCACATTATCTTCGAGTCTTAATTGTATAACGTGTTTACATGCACTTAAGTTGTCCAGCTGAAGTCAGATTAAGGCAATAACTCATTTTGTTTTTGTTTTTTTCACATGAATGTAACTGTACTGAGCGCATTAACTTATTTACAAGAAAATCTTTCAGATCGCCACTTTAACAACGGAAACAAATGCACAACTAATCCAAATGACTACAGTAACCGTAACAGAACAAACCACTAAATAAAGTAGAAAAAATTGGGAGTGGGCTCCTAACTGGTTAATACTAGTGTTCGTTAGAGAATCTGCAATGTTTGGACATAATGAAGCTTTAAGCGATTGCCCATCCCCCCCGATCATTAATAGGTAATCTTTGCATTCTTGCAGCACCTCTTCGTGTGAATATTAAACAGCCCTCCTCCTTCTGCCACTGATTGTGTTTGAGCTAAAGCATCATGTGATGTTACAGATAGTAGCTCCACTCCTCCAGCACCCAACCAGCCTGCCAGATTGAACAATCTGTTAACCACTCAGCAGGGAACAGGCGAAAAAAAAAAAAACTCAACACTATAGCACCCACGCAGTTTCTGTACTATAATGCAGAATCTGTCTGCTCCACCTGGCCTTTGGCTGCCACATATACGGTGCATATGCATGAACACCAGTACGTAAACACAGGAAGGCTCTGGTTTGCACCCATATAGTGGCTTGGACCTGCTGAATATGCACAACCCTTTACATTACATTGCGGACGTATGCATAATCACAATTTTCCTGGCCTTAAGCTGTTGGGGAAGAAGCATTATGATGCTTATCTCTTCAGCCTCGGCTCCAGTAATTGTCAGCGACCCAACGGGCGTGACATCACTCACTTGTTCAGCTGCATGCTTGTTAGCACCAATTAGCTGTCTAAATGTGGACATATATTGGAGAAAGGTTTTACTCATTTTATTTTGTCACAGATATAAACATTAAACTACATTTGGGCGCTTTGCATAATTATAATGAGCCTCATAATGAATGTTCTGTTTTCTTAATGACATTTTTGCTCCTCACACCATTTAAAATGTAAAATATAGACCGCGGATGAACTGATAAGAACCTCCGCTTCATTAAATGCAATGTAAAGTTGATTAGATTACTGGCTGTAGTTAACGTGCTCGTTATGCATTCGTGCAGAAATTCCACCATCATCAGAGTGTGAGGTCTTCCACATCGGCTGCTCCTTTTTAATACGACTTGATTACGACCTCAAAAAGTCTGAATCCCTCCCCCAGCTGATTGTCTCTTCATTCCTTCATTAGTACTTTTGTCCGACCACCGGTTGTTTCTATCACACTGGAAATGGAAGCAGAGGGCGACAGCAGCTGTGTGGACAACAGTTTTTTCTCCTCCTGCTCTGTTTTGAAATTTTATTCTCTTATAAAAAATAAAAAATAAAAGGGTCCCCCGGCAATGTCTTATCATTGCCGTTTACACGTCATTTCCCCTCTGTGTTTTTCTCTGTGTTTCTTCTTCTTCTTCTTCTTCTTTTTTTTTTGGTTTATGTGTATGCATGTATCTGTGCAAATTAAGCTTATATACTTGTTTGTGCTTGTACATGATTTGTGAGGGCGATATCACTTAAAATAAATGGGTCCCAGAGGAAAACGGAAGCGGAAGAGTATTTCCTCTGTTTCATCATTTATTCACACAAGTAGACGTTGTTTTATTAAAACACAAAAAGAAAAGAAAAGAAAGAAAGAAAACACAGCAGGAGAAAACAAATCTTTGGAGCGATGAAGCCACAGACGGCTCAGAAATGGGTGTTTCCTCTTTTTTTTTTCAAAAACTTAATACTCGAGCTTTGGTTTTTAATCTTTCAAATACAGCGTTTAATTCTGTGCTCAGCTCGATATTTACCAAAACATTTGTGTTAACACATTCAGCATGTACAACACTGTTCTGTGCTTTTGAAACCATAGACTGTAAATAAAGAGGAACAGCTCCTCTGAAGTGAAGCTGAAGCCAGTAGAGCTCCCCCTGGTGTCCAGTTCCAGTATAGGTGATAAGCTCCACCCCCTCCATGTTAGTGGATGGGACTTGGGTCAAACTAAAACATTAAAGTCAATGTAAAATATTATTTTTTCATGATGGGGATGGTTTTGCACTTACAAGTGTGTTTGTGTAGTTGTTGGAGTAGTGTTTTACATAAGTCTCAGTTTTCTGCTTTCATCATAGCAGTGTACTTTTGTGGATTACACTTTTTGAAATTACACTTTGCTCGATTAACCTTCTACACTTATTCAAGTCAAAGTGTTAGGTTAGGTTAGCAACAGTATTTTACTTTTGGGTCAAGCAAATAATCAATTTGTAAAAATGTAAAACTTCCAGTCTATGTGCCTTAAATTTAAGTTGTATTAATGTATACACTCAAATTATTAATTGTATCTGACTCAAATCAGTTGTGCTAATCTAACTTGTAAACTTAAATTGAAGTAATTTTGGTCCAACAATTTTATTTTTTTCAGTGCAGGTACTTAATATAATGTTGATGTATGTTCAGTTGTCATTTTTTCTGATAAGTTTTGTTTTAGTTAGTTATTTGCCGCAACAGAAACAGGAAACATGTGGCCTCATGATAACTAACAGTTGCCATGCCAACCTCTCCATAAAGCAGTCTCGTAGGATTGTGTGAGTAGGAAAAAAATAATTACATGAATTAGCATTTCTTTGTAACTGGTGCGGGTAAAGCAGACTGCAGTATTAATTAAACAGAAACGCGAATGAGTCTAGAGGAAGTGTGGTTGGGTCATTGATGCAAGATGGCGCCACCTGTGTCCCCAGGAAAAAAAAAAAAAAAAAGGCTGGCCAATGCAAGGAAGTGGGGACGAGTCATCCATATTTATATACAGTCTATGTCGGGAAACCAACACATAGAACAAGAAGTTTGTTGGATGCTTTTTATTGAAAATTCTATTTATTTTTAATCCAGAATTACCACAAACTATAAAAGTGCATGTAATTTTTTTTTTTTTTTTTTTTTTACTTTAAACTAATCTATTTGGATTTGACATGCTGTCAATTTAAATACTGTCACTGCCATTAAAGACTTCGACCATGAAAGCACCACATGGATCTCGAATCAGCTTTGATCTGTGTCGGACTAATGCAGATGCACATGTTCAATCTTTAGCTTGAGTGCGATTCTGTTCTCCTCCTCCTCAACGCTCTCAGCATCGAATTAGTATTCGCTGATGAGTCGTGTATTTATGAACAATGACAGTAACGTCCCTGTTCTTCAGCCTCCTCTACCTGATATCCCAACCCAGCAGGAAGGACCATTAATCATTCGCTGTGTCTCCTACGGCAATAAAAAAGCAGAACAGGCATCCAGTTAAACAGACATAGCTCCATGGATTTACCATCAAAACATCAGACAGATTTATTAGTCGCCGTTTTTTACGTTCCCCTTCTCTAGCGTCTCCCCTCATTTACACATCTGACACCGAGGCTCGTTTCCTGGCCGCCTCAAACGGGAGCGCAACAGTGGAATTTAGAAGTTTTTATTGCACTCAATAATAAGGAGTGTAGAGGTCAGAGCCACAGCGTGCAGACGATAAATGTTGCAAATATTTGTTTCCCTGGAGTCAACGTAATGATCCTCGCCTTCCCTTCCTCCCCGCAGAGCCCCACTTCATCTCTGCCTACGACATCGGCCTCTTCACCTTCTTCTTCCTGAGGGAGAACGCGGTGGAGCACGACTGTGGCAAGACGGTCTACTCGCGCGTGGCTCGCGTCTGCAAGAACGACATGGGCGGCCGGTTTCTCCTGGAGGACACCTGGACCACGTTCATGAAGGCCCGGCTCAACTGCTCCCGCTCCGGGGAGATCCCCTTCTACTACAACGAGCTGCAGAGCACCTTCTACCTGCCCGAGCAAGACCTCATCTATGGCATCTTCACGACCAATGTGTGAGTGGATACAAGTGTTCAGAGCAGCTGTTAATGCACCTACACTCATCTGGTAGAACATTATGACCACTGACAGGAGAAGTTAAGTTACAATATGATGTTCTGCTAGGAAACTTTTGGACCTGGCATTTCGTTCATGTGGATGTTACTTAGACATGTACCACCCACCTAGACCAGACCAGACACCCCCACCCCTTAGTAATGACCCTCCACACACAAAAATGGTTTAGGAACTCAAAAAAACGATGCCCACTAACAACATCCTGATGACAGACACCACATGAAACCCTCATGTCCATTCTATGAGGAGACACAATATTCACAAGGTGGTCATAATGTTATGCTGATGTAAGTCAGGAACTGTATGGCTTTACAATTTAGTCAATGGGGTTTCGAGTGTAGGGCTATTTAAGGAGAATAGAGGAGAATAAATCTATTTTGTTGTGTTTCTGTGTTTTGAGAAACAGCAGCATCGGTGTTGGATATTTGGATGTTCTACTAACTGGGTTTTTTAACCGAGATGCAAAGGGAATCGTGACGACACTGGTTTCATGCGTGGGCATGTGGTGAACCAGTCGAAACAAACAAGTTAAATGGAGAAGTAGTGTGTCCTGTGACCGCTCAAAGACACCAAACTTCTAATGTCAGTATGAACATCTGCTCGTTTTTTGGGGGGTTTTTTTGCAGAAGCTTAGAGTCTCTCACTTGCATGAAAACATTCTGTTCGTAGAACTTGCTGAAGAGTTAATAAAAGTGTTTTTTAACCATGTGTCGAAGTGAAACCGGCACTGCTTTATCTGCATTATCAGTTTCCTACAGGGCCGCTGGTCCTGTTTTCTTAGAGGCTCAGTAGCTCAGAGCTCCTCAGTCAACAGTGAATCTGTTGCGTTAGTTTTACCTTTAATTCTGTGGTTCCTGCACAGAACTAGCACCCCAACGAAAACAAAAGAGAGTCTGAGTCAGTGCTTTTGACCAACGGTTGAACCACCTGCGTTTTTGTGTAGCGCCCCCCCATCATTCACAATTATTCTAAATGATTTTTGCCACACAATTGGGCCCTAAATTGCTTTTGTAGCTTGGAGAAATAATTGAACCAGCTGCAGCTAAAAAGTTTGACACAGTTATCTTTTCATAATAACTGCATTTAAAGGTGAGAATTTGGATTTTTTTTTTTTTTGCTGTTGTGCGTAGGTGTTGAGGATGCGGCTTTATTTCGGTACATGTGATCTCTTTGGTGTGCGAACACACGTTGGGGACAAAGGACTTGATTTCAGGGAGGGGTCTTTGTATGAAAGAGCAGCACAGACACCAAAACAGTTCACCGTCACTGGTGAAGCTGGGCACAGGTGATTACAGTCATTTCACAGTCGTTCCCTCTGGGAGCAGTAATCTGTTATTAACTTCATTATCACTTATTTCTTCCTCACAGTTTGCAGTTGGATACTTTCATAAAGGCCCTAGCTCTGGTAATTAATCACAAAGTGGTGTTCTGATTGTCTGATTGCTGGAAATTTTACCAACAAGAATTAACAAATTTCTTTATTAAACTTTTCTGACATTTGTGTGTGTGAATGCTGGAAACAAATGTGGGCATGAGGTTGTTCTTTTAGATTAGTGTCTTACATCCAGCTCATTCTTTAGGATGGATTACTGAACACAAAATGACCACAGAGCCATGCAAAGGACTCACTTAGTCAGACTCTGGCCGTGCATTATGCTACTTTGTTCACCTACAAGCTTCCAGTCAGAGTCCTCTGACAGTTTTCTCCAAACAAAGAACAAAGCAGCCCCTCTGCCTCTGCGCTCCACTTCATAGAGGCATTATGAAACTAAAACTACCGCGATGTAATACTTCTCTGTGCATTGCTCCTCACCATCGCCCTCGGTGTTGTATGGGACAACTCAACCAAAACAAAGCCGCGGCTGCAGCTGAAGAGCCCACTCTCGACCCGACACCAACTGGAATATTAATGGGGGAACAGTAATGCACTCGGCACGACACTCCATCTCCTTTTCATTTAGCCTTCAGATTTCATCACTTCGCCGGCTTTGTTACCGCGATGCTTTCCCACCTTCACAGAGAGAGACAATTTTCCAGAGTTTAGTGCATCCCCGCTGCTGTTAATGATCAGTGTGGATGCATGCGGCTCACAGCCGAGCTGGAAACCCAGACTGACTCACACTCTCTCTGCCGTTTGATTGCTCCAGGTGGGAGTGTCACACACTCCATTACAGAGAGGAAACATTTAGAACCAAAGTGGGTACATTGGAGACCTTGTTATGCCTTTTTTTCTGTTTTGTGAAAGTGTAATTGTGCCGCTTATATTTATTTATTTTTCTTGAAGTGTGCGTTCGTCAGTTTGGTCAGTGTGTTCAGTCCTTGTTGTAGTCTAGGCTGCTTTACCCTGAGATTAAATATCTCTGTGGCCATGAGTTTTCTGCAGAACTAAGAGCAGCTCCTTACAAGACGAAAAAAAAAAAAAATGCTTTTAATTTTAAAGTTTTCCTTTCAGCACATCCCTCAGGACAAAATATCGGCCGTTGCATGAAAAATGTACCCCATTAAATGACCGAACACATTATGGTCTCGAGAGGAAAAGACCATGTATATTTTAATCTCATGGCCTTTTCCTTAAATGCCACCTTGGAAGCAGTATGTATGGTGTTTGTTCCGCCGGAGCTCTTTTGTGTTGTGCCCCCGTAATGAACATTGGTGCCTCTGGGTCCCACTGTCGAGGCACTGGAAGAAAAATGCAGAAGGAAACACAAAGGGGATCGTTAAGAAACGCGCTTATTTTCTCACTTTTTAGAAGAGTTTGATTCAAATTGGCGAGCGGAGCTGTGGACTACCCATGAATATCACTGAACCTGTGACATCTAAAATTGCTCACTGTTATCCCGTTAAGTGCAAACGTGGTCGCACACGACAAGATGGAGTCTGTTTGTGGACTCACCTGCCATTCTTTGTATAATTTAATTCGAGCGTAATGTTTCCTCTCTAAAAGCCTCACCTCCTCCTCAGAAAATAAGCAGCACTCAGGAAGCAGGAAGCCAAACACGTGGTTTATCGTGCCGCTGAGTAGTGAAATTTACAGAGTGCCAAGAAAATATATGGTGTGTATCAAACATGCTGCATGCATAGGCTTTTAAATCCATTTTTTTTTTTTTTTTTTTAAATCAAATCAACCCGAAGCCATCAAACTATAGTCCGGGCCGTGTGATAAACACAGACTTGGGGATAAACACGGGTATGGTAGCAAAGCCTTGGACTGTACGGTGTGTGTGCATGTGTGTGTGTGTGTGTGTGTGTGTGTGAGGAAGTGGCGTTGTTGGTATTCAGATATATTCTGTGTTCTGTCAGGGGAGAATCCTACCTCTCGCCGTCTGCTCTCACCTGTTACGCTACCAGCGTTTGACACTACATGGCTGCTTCCCATCAGCCTGTAGCAATTATTTTTTATTACTATTATTATTTATTTTTTTTGGGAATAGATGGGAAGTGAGAGACAGAAACAGATGGGGAGTGGGGGGGCACAAAAGAACAGAAAGACAGAGAAATAAAAAGAAAGGAGATGGAGAAATGAGAGGAGGTAATGAGAAAAATCACTGAGCTCCGAGCTTTTGTCTGTCTTCCATTGTATCCTCCGTCCTTTTTTTGCGGCGACTCGTCGGCCCTCCCCTCCAAAACCGCTTCCCCTCATCGGGGGTTGGATATGTTAATGCAATCACCACAAACACTGTCTCCATCTGTCTGGCCTAAATTGAACAGGCTCACAGCTGCTCCCAGGAGTTCGGAGCTGTAAAACCGAACAGGAAGAGTTGGAACGGGAGCGCTTATCCTCTGCTCTCAGTCTGGACCAGGACTCTGTACTGTAGACCTGCCTCCTCCGTCTCTCTTTTTCTTTTTTTGTGTGTGACGCTTTGAGCGCGCCCTTTAACGCTCTGCAGCTGGTTGAGCTGCCACCGGCTTATGCAGCTTGACCTTCCACACCTCCTGTGATTGCAGTTTGTTTCCTGGTTCTTATGTGAAAACAGTCGCTTCTGTTGTATCACAAAGAGAATATTTGGAGGGTTTGGTCGGATAAAAATCATCCCAGAAGCGACGTGAGGATGGCATTTAAAAGATGGAATGAAAAAAGAAATAAACACACGGCTGTAAATGTCCCCAGATTTCCACATCAGCAGGCAGCGATAACACGGGGCCATGACGGTCTGTTTTACTGCTAGTGTGGGATTATTCTACAATATTTACTCATCATCACAGTAAAATAATTCATCCTTAGTCAATCTACTGCATTAATTTCTCCCTCAACCAGTAGAAAATGTTATTGTGCAAAAAAATACTGTGCAAATATACATTTTCGGTCACTTTCTGTTCAGTTCTGAGAGGTAAACTGCAACATACACATAAAGTTCATCATTCTGTGTCAACAGCAGCACTGATTAATAGTAGAGTAGTATGTGTTTCATTGAAAAACAACCACACAGAGTCAGATCCGGACAGACTCCAACTTTAAGCTTCCTTTCCAAGCTGAAGCCTCAAACATCCCCAGAGTTATTTTTTTTCCAAATCTCCTTCAGCGCCAAAGAAAATATTACACAACTTTTTTTTTTTTCTTTTTCACAAGTATTTCTCATTAACAGGAAACTCATTCTGATGTGTAAAAACAGTGGCGTGTCCTTTTTTTAAAAATAGCCGTGTAAAGCAATTATTAGCCCCGGTCTTCAGATGAAAAGAGGGGGAAGCACAAAGATTTTCACTGCGACACGAAGCAGAGCCCGTTAGAGCTGTTATGCAAGAGCGGTTTTAGCACTCCGTCAGAATAAGGACACTTAAGACCTCAGCGCACAGCCAGGTCTTTTAATTAACTCAAGGTCCTTCTGTCATGGGCTCAGTGCTGCAGCAAGATTCTCCCGCTGAGGTTGTCTAACCTGCCATTACTAACTAATTATGAGCCTCCTTATCTGTTTCTTGGAGGCTCCGCTGACCCCTCCACTTCACCACTTCTTAGAAGGGACTCGTATCTCGGGGCCCGGTGGCGGGATGAGCGGCGCCGAAAGTAATGGTCCGTTAATTGATTTGCACGCAATTATGATAAGTGATTTATCTTTTAATTCATTTACGGGACAAAACAGATTGTGGTCACTTCCTGAGTGGGAGGATCTGCTCATGTTGTGAACTGGAGGTCAGAGGTTTTGGTGTAAAGTACTTTTGAACCTCAGTGTAGTGGCTCCAGTCGTTGCCATCTTGACTGCTCCTCATAGAGCTCTGCGTATTAAATATCGATAGTATCGATACCAAGGCTAGTATCGGTATCGGATCGATACTAGCTTGCCTCGATCGATACTTTTGTTGCAGTTTCACTTCTATGCGTCCAGTAAATTACTCTTCAGGGTTCATGTTAGCGCAGTTTCTCTCCAAGTCTGTGAATGTCAGGAGCTTCTTTACCTGGAGGAAAAGGTGGAGATGGACAGAGTTTGATCGTAGCATCACAGCAACATCACACAACTAGAACTGATGCTGTTATTGAAATGCATCAGCACGTGGAAGAGAATTACAATTAAACAGGATGCAGACCCACAACTTTGGTGGAAAACTAATGATCTGACATTTCCCTCTCTGAGCAATTTTTATATTTATCATTACAATGTTGCTTTTATTTATTGTTTGCTCAACTGACTTTGTTTCTGACTTCATATTACATTGTTGCTGTGTTGTTAACATTTATATTTTGTTCCTTTTTTCTTATTTTGCACCAATTACTTTTTTCTAAAACAATTACATGTAGTAAACGGGGATTTATTTAATTTTTATACTGTTCAGTTGTTTCATATTGTAATTAGTTAATGGAAACTATTTGTCATGTGTTTTATCATAATCATAATCAACCAACTAAAGGCAAAGTTGCAAAGCTGCTCGATGATCATGACGTTTTAAGTAAAAAAGTCGGTGTTAGTGTCGGCGATATTAGCTCTGTATTTATTTGGTGTAGGATCGAAACCAAAATTCCCAGTGTCGCCCACCCCCAGCGTCTGATTTCACCTGACTCCTGGCTAATTCAAAAATGGTCAAAGAGGTGGAGCTCAGCACAGATGACGCCAGCGCAGACAATGAACGGGAAAATTAGCAATATAGACCGAAACTATTACATGACTGTAAGAAAAAATAATAATAAATAAATAAAAAATACAGTATTTTTGCTATAAAGTTTTATAGTTTAATAAGTAACTCACTTCAAGTGGCCATTCAATGAACTGATAAATTAAAAAATAAAAAAAGAACTCCATCCACATCAAAAGATATTTTCAGTACAGGGGCAGCTTCCTCAGAAGGGAACGTGGCTTTTCCATGGACCATTTAGGGTCAGTGGTACTGAACCCCCCAGTTTGTCCCAGTGCATGGGACCAGTGTGAACGGACGGATCGGTGTGTCGCTGTGACTGGAAGAACAGGTAGAACAGAACTACATAAAAACAAGACATTTATATGTTGTTTTTTTTCTGGTCAGAGAAATTTGATTCGAGCTTGTGTAAATAATTTAAGGGCCATATTATATAAAAGCTAGTTCACGCTGCGTGTCATCCTCCAGCACTGAAAAGCAAACATGTTCGAAGCCGCTCATAAGTGCCACAGTCAAAGGCAGGGTGAGAAGCTGAGCCAGTGAGAGGGCTAAATTGATCGGAAACAGTCACAGAACTGTTGGACTCATCCTTTCTAATCTGACATAGGGGATTTGTGATTTATAAAGCTGCTTTGCTTCCTACTAGATATTCTTTTTATGGGCCCTAGCTGTGGTGTCAGGAGAAAATGAATAGTTTGGACCTTGAAACATGCGTAGCTGCACGACAGATCAGCTTGATCGTCGGGCTAAATGAACATTATAGTCAGTCTGCACCGTACACAAAGAGGCGCTTCGCTGAGCAATGCTCCTCATCCAGGCAAATATGCGGCTGAATCCAGATCAGATTGGACGCGTGGGATAAAAGAGACGCCGGCCAGCCGAGTGAAGCAAGCCACATAACTGAACAATATCTCTGATGTTACACTGTGTCCTCGCCCCGACGTGTTGCTGACATCAAATCTACCTTGAAATGAACTGCGAGCCTCCAGTTGAGCGCTGGGCCTGATCTGAATGCAGCTTTAGAGGATCTGCTGCCTGGGTGGATTTTATCATTCCTTTCACACACATTCTTTAAACTGAATCCACTACTCTTTGTTTTCAGTGGTGCTGTAGCTCAGTAGTTCTCAGCCTTTTTGGAGTCCCGGACCCCCTGCATATTTTTGATCTATCTGGATCTATCTTAGATATAAATAAAAAAAAAATATATATATATATTTGAACCTGTATATTATTTGAATAGCTTACTACTGAATGCAAAATGATAATAATTATGTATATTTATAAATAGTGCTAGTTTAATATAGAAGGTACGGAGTCCCTACTTAATATCTCCATCATGGGGGGAAAAATAGGTCAAATCGAGCTTTGACAAAACTGAATTTCTCTTTCAAATGGCCAACAATGCCTTTATATTTAATGTACTTCCTGATGACAGCTTAAATCTAACAGCTGGATTTTCATGCAACCCGCTGAACCTGCGCTGTTGCTTTATTGTTTTCGTGTAGGTGTTTGCTGACTCAGTCTGCCTCTGAATGTGACTGTTTGGGGCCAAAGCTGTTGCCTTTTTGTGCTCGCGTATTGTTGCGCGGTATAAAAATATGTATGGATAATCCTGGCAAGCCTCTGTTCAATTTCTGGTCCCTGCAGCCACGCTCAGCTCTGCTGAGTGGGCCCTTTTCCTTTTTCTGCTGCGGTGCAGGTATTCGCCGGGTTTGAAACATTGGCCTTAATGTGGTATAAGCTTTTTTTTTTCTTCTTTCTTTCACAGAAAATGAGGTTAGGTGCATTAAGCTAAGAACCTGGGGATTCAGCTCGACCCCACCGTGGTCTCTCTTAACTGGCGCGTGTAAACAATGGTAGAAATCTCCAGCATGGGCTGAAATTGCAATCAAATGAAATGAGATTTGAAAGAAAGAAAGAAAGAAAGAAATATCAGCACGCTAGTCAAAAAGCCCAAAAGTTTTTGTTTCGGTCATGAACAGAATCTTGAAATCTCATTTAAGACATGCAGCAGCATCTGTACCAGGGAACCAACGCTCTTCTTGACCTGGTCGCTGGTTATTCATGCTCTTTTCTTCAGAGAATTAAAAGTCATGATGCCTGAAGATCAAATGATATTTTGCACCTAGTTGCTTCTCATGTTCAGACTGAATTGGTCGCAAAATTTTTAGTTGACTGGACCAGAGGTCTTCAATGTTTTTCAAGTAAAGGACCCCAAACTGATGGAGAGAGGTACGTGCTCTATGTACTCTGTATTAAACTGGTCTTGTGTGATTTATATATATAATTTTACATTCAATATTAAGCTATTCAAATAATATACAGGTTCAAATATTATTATTTTTTTTATTATTTCAAACATGTGCAACTGTAGGGTGTTCGAGGGGGAAAATTAAAAAAATATATATATATGAAAATATCTAATCAACCAGGATACCCTGTTTAAGACCCATGGATTAGATATTTTTTTCTATATTTTTTTATTTAATTTTTAATTTAATTAAATTTCCCCGCTCAAACACCCTACTCTTGCACATGTTTGAAATACAAAAACTTTGTTATTTGAAGCTTAATATTGAATGTAAAATGAAAATAACAATGTATTTTTATAAATAGCACTAGGACAAGTTTAATATAGAACACATACAGTAGGTAGAGGGTCCCTACTTAATCTCTCCATCAGTCTGGGGTCCTTGGGCTGAAAACCCTTGAAAAAAATGTTTCCTTTCTTTTCCACGTCATCCTTGAAAAAGAGGTTTTGATCATCACGGGTCTTTTATCTGGTCAAATTAAGTGAAATAAATTAAAAAAAAAAAAAAAAAAAAAAAACAGCATACAGCCTAAAAAAGATAACGTTAGACGCACGTCGGCCGTGGATTCACTGATTATTGTTGCTTGCAGAGAGTCACAGGGTCGTGCAGAACCAGGTGTTTCCAGGGTGAATCACGACGTTGTTAGATCCGTTACTTGAAAGACAAGGCTGAGCGTAATTTTGTGTCTTTCTTAAGCTTGTGAATAGAAACAACAAAGCGTAAATAAAGTTCCCATTTTTATTTCCCGAAACAGCTGCCTCTGCAGATCTTCACTGTTACTCAAAGGCTGTAAAGTGTGAATTTGTTGTTGAGTATTTTCAACTGCTGTGAGTTAATTCCCAAAGGGTGCTCTAATGAGTGTCTCTGGCAGCGGGACCATGCGCTGTATGGCAAAATTAACATCAGTGTGTGTGTGTGTTGATGGTAATAAACCAATGGGTTGGCTCAACGGAGTCCCAGGAACAAGGTTTTCCAGGCTTTAGATCCGCAAACACACACACTTGTTAGTTAAATTCTGTGATGTTTGACTCTTTTTTCGTCTGATTTGCTGACAGTAATAAAATGAGAACACAATACCACCAGCTGTGTTCGTTACATAAATCAGACATAGCAAGGCGATATTCTGCGTCCTTTTAAAAGTGTGATATAAGCCTTGTTTGCATTTATGAGTAAGCACTATTTTAACGCTGTGCGTAGAGGAAACATATTTTAACTTGAAAGCCGCTGCTCAGTTTTCACATTTTTTTCTGAAATGAGTATAAAGAGGTCTGGAAATCAGCAAGGTCCTGTGCGAACTGGATGTGTCATGTTGCTCACTGACACTTATGTGCGCTGATCTCACCCACTTTATTATACAGTACTATTCTTGTTCTACCGCATGCATAAGGTCTGTGAAACACATTTGGAAAAGAACATAATTGTATAGATTGTATAGTATGCATTGACGTCAGTGGTAAAAACTCAGTGAAATGTATCAGCAAATACAGAGAGACCGGACAAATGTGGATTATCAGATCAAATTAAGGACAATTGGACTCGACAATGATCCATACGAACTATTATGGATTTGGAAAAGTGGACTAGCATCAGTTTCAGTTAGTTTAAGTTAGTTTCAGTTCATTTCAGTTCATTTCAGTTATGATAAATGTGGCTAAATAAAAGATGCTAATGCTAAGAGCTTTACTGACAAGTAGCATTAGCCGTACAATACTGTAGCATTTGGCCGGACTTTAAAGGATGACGAGGAGTGGAACAAATATTCCGTTTATTGTTGGAATTGATATAGTTACTGTCGGCCGAAACTATGACAAAACACTAACATTCACAAACTTATCCTACAGCCCTCCAGAATGTAACTTAAGAAGTAACTTAAGGTTTGACTTCATCAAAAAAATACAGCATAAATTAATATTACCTGACGCTAAATGTGAACCACAACACCAGGTTTCTGTGTCTGGATTCCAGTTGTTTCTTCGTAATGCAGCGATCCATTTACTTCTCTTCTCTTTGGTAGTCGGAGATAAATGTGAAAATATATCTCTGACTGCTTTTCAGTCAATCACACAACAGCTCTTCACCTTTTTTAAAAAAATTAATTTTACAATTTAGACGCTATTAAAGTCTATGACTCAAACTAATGCTGCTAATCTCCATGATCAACTGTCGCCTTTTTGCCACTAAGTGGCCGTAACCATGGAAACTTCAGCTGGCTGTGACGTCACACTAGACCTTCGTCGTTTAGTCCAGTACTGGGAGAAATGGTAGAAATGGGGGATGAATTGTGTGGTCCGCTGAATTGAATCCCATTCAAAAATGATTACAAATATCTGTCAGCCACTATCTATTCTTCCTTTTCTCGGACTTCATCATCGGAGTTGAGGTTCCTGTCTGAAAAAAAAAAAAAAAAAGTTATGAGTGAAACAGGCTGAACATAAAGTATTGTTCTCTCCACCTGGATCCACCCGGGTCTCTGAGCCTACGATCATCATCATGGTTAATTTGGTGGTTGGAACCAAAGTCATGGACGGTGTTTCCTCCTTACGTTAAATGTTTGTGTTTGTGTCATACGTCAATTCCTTCCTTAAGTGTAGTTAATTACTTGGATTGCGAACTGTTTGAAGAAATCACATGATACGATACATAGGATCTAGAGAAACCGTGCACACTTGATCTCTGATTAGAAAAGGAGAAGGAGACTCAGCGTGTCCACCAGAGAGTAAGACGCAAGAAATGAAACCCAGACAGCCTCCTCCCGAGCTCCTGCTGATTCTTCTTTGTCATTCCCTTTCTGTCTCATCTCCTTCCATCACTTTCTCTCCACATGAAAGACACAGAGTGCACGGCGAAGGCGGGCGCTGAGGAATCCCACGCAACACAGAATATAAAGATTTGATAAGAGGGTCTGAGCAAATTAGTTCACGGCACAGGAAGAGAATGGCCCGAGATGTGGGCCGGGACGGGGTTCTGTAAAACAAGACGGGCAATCAGGAGGCGTCTGAGACGACAAACCCGGCGACGTGATTGAGACGTTGGAGCGAGTTGGATCTCTTCAAGACAGGACTTCAGTCGCACTGACAGTAATCGTCGTGGCGGCGGGCCTCAGAGAGCGGCACCAAACGGCATAGCAGATGTCAAACAGCCTTTCAATCACTTCCCCATGCTTTTAAGCAGACTCGAAACATATGGGTTGCATCCATTAGCGCAATAGACAGTCTGTACTCCTTTCAGTGCACCCTTTTGCTCTGATCCCCCGGTACTATATGCAGCAACCCGCTGACAAAGTAGAGCACTCAAGTAATCTGGACAAATGTCAGGCTTTCCGTGGTGAAGCTTCACCGCAAGCCGAAGCTACAGCGCGACCGCAAGCCCACAGTTAACTTCTATTATGTCAAACTGCGTGTTTGTGCGTGTGAACTGCTGCGATTGTAGCTCATTTCCCTGTGGTTTTTCCTCCAGTTGCGTTACTGCCAGCTCACCACAGCGCTCACACTGCTTCGCACAATTTGTCTCTGCCACTCTTGTCCCCACCAGAGCCATGGAGAAGCGAAAAAAAAAGTTGCCGAAAGTCTGGAGGCTGTTTTCCCTCAGTAGCCTGCAAGGCAGTCAATGAGCCACCTGTTTGGCTTCCTCCAGTGTTTAGTCAGAACTGATTTGGAGCTGCGAAGCACTTTGCCGCCCTGCACTAATGACAGAGAACGTTGGTTATCTCGCAGGTCCTGAACATCGGAATCAAAAACCTGCAGAGCAGAAATCCCAAATCAGACTTAGAAACAAATATCAGGCCAAAATTATTACAGAAGGAAGATAATAATAATATAATACATTTTATTTTTATAGCCGCTTTTCAAAACACTCAAAATGCATAAAACACAAAAGCTATGCTAAAAGATTTCATTTAAATCTCAGAGTGGGGAGGCTTGTCCGAACAGGTGGTTTTGGAGATTGGATTTTAAAATTGTCAGTGTGTCAATGTTGCGTACGTTGGGTGGAAGGGAGTTCCAGAGGCGAGGGGGTGGTGGGGGTGGTGGGTTCAGACCGGCTGAAGGCTCTGGACCCCGTGGTGGCCGTGTGGGCAGGAGGGATGGTGAGGCTGTCGGATGATGATGATGATCTGAGAGGCCGACTGTGTGTTGATGTGGAGACGTTCTTTCAGATATGGAGGGCTTTGAATGTCAGGAGGAGGATTTTATACATGATGGGGTGTGTGATTGGGAGAACAGGGGTCCTGGTCCTGGTGATAAGCTGGGCTGCAGTGTTAAATGATCATGGATGACTAACCCTCAAAATGTGGTCCTTTAAAGCTTGTTAGATTTTTGTTAAACACACATTTCTCATAAATCTCACCTCTTCTCCTGCTATCAAGTCTCTTCTTTGATGTACAGTATGTTATATACAACTGGGATTAATTAGTTTACGCAGACCTTTTGATCATGTCATATAGGTCTAGAGTGTGCATCCATGTAGAAGTCTGCTATGATGTTAATCCCACGTAACTTGATGCATACTTTTGTTTTAATGTAAATATCTGTACACTCTTTAATGTTCTGCTGTGAATGGAAAACAGCTAATTCGCCGCGGCTTTTCATGATGCAGCTGTGGGCAAATGGAAGTAGTTTGCGATAAATTCTGAAGCTCAGGTGTTCAGCTAGCCTAATCCTTTCATGCTTTCCATGCATCAAAAACATAAAATCTGTAGTTTCACAAACTAATAACGTAAAAGTAACAGTAAAAACAGTAGGAGTGACGGAATCCATGAAAATGAAAAGCGTGTCACGCATTTGTTTGACGTTATAACGTCCCCTAAGCATTTACATATTCAGGCTTTAGCTGTGGCAAAAAGCCAGACAATTTTAAAATGTGAATGAGCTTTAATCTTTAATTAAAATCTGTCCTGAAACATTTTTTTTAGTGATCCTTCAACTAACTGTGGTGGTAACTGCACCAACTGTAAATTAATTATGCAGCATGACATGTCCAGGTGAGAAATAAAGCATGAAGACGCCTCCGGAAAAATGAAATCGAGTTAAAACTAAGAGAGGAAACCAGACGTGGAGGCTTCACCACAATCATTTAGCAAACACCAGTGAAGCGTCTTTCCATCGAGCAGCCGTCTTCAGCGATGCGTACTGTGCACTAAATGCCAGGACAGCTCGACAAACTCAAAACCACTTCATGAGTCTCAGTTAAGACTAGACAAGACCTTACAACGCTATGTGTGCATCCTACAATAGACTCATAAATGGGTCCAGAAGCATTTTTCAGCTCCTCTGTTTTACGTACTGACAGTAATTAGGCCGCTCACACGGCGCCTCCTGTGCAGACAAGTTGTCTTTCTCTGGGTCTCGCCTTATCTTTCCCTCGCTGTCTCCCACTAATGTTATCACTCACCATCTTATATCTGCTAGTTTACCAGCATCCCACAAGCTGTGCAAATACCGGCGGGCTGATCTCTCTGTAATAAACAGCGTATGGGAAGGGTCAGCAGTAGCAGGCAGTTAAGAAACTCATTACTTTGCATTACGTCTTGAGAGCATCCCGATAATAACTGCACTCACGCTGCCATTTTAGCCGGGGTTTACTCCTGCGCGTTACACCTACGAGGCTGCTTCGGTTTGTTGCGTGTGTTTGCACCTAATCTGTGCGACTGCCACCCATATCCTCAGCTTAATGCTGCCCTCATTGGCTGTGCAAAACTGATAGCGTAGCTTAGCCGGCAGCCGAAGCAAGCCAGTCACGTAGCGGCTGTTTAGCGCCGGTGTGTAGATGTAGACCTTCCATTAAGAGGATGGAACACGTTGCAGAGTGGCTTTATTACACAGCTGGATGCTGCTGATACACTTTGATCACTGCCAACATGCAAACTGTCATGAATATTATTGTTGAAATAATATCTTTTTTTTTTTTTTCCACCGTATCTCTCTACATAGCAACAGTATTGCAGCATCTGCCGTTTGTGCCTTCAACCTGAGTGCCATCAGCCAGGCCTTCAACGGGCCCTTCCGCTCCCAGGAGAACCCCCGCTCCACCTGGCTTCCCACACCCAACCCCATCCACAACTTCCAGGTTAGTATAGCTGTGCACATATACAAGGACATTTCTTTCTTCGGCGTCCAGTGGGCAGACATGTAAGGCACACGGGGAGCTGTATCTCAAGCATTCAAGGCACCTGAGGGACGGGGACTGAGGTTATCAAACCGTAACCTCGGCTTTCATGGCCTCATTCATGTGGCTCAATGTGACTGACTGAATCACTGAATATGCAGCATAAAAAAGGGATGTGTCAGTTCTGTATTTTATGTGAAATCGAAGCAGACCCATGTTTAGATAACTGATTTGAATAATGAACAACTGTACAATTCATTCCTTCTGGGAATTTGTGATCCTGTTATCCAAAACACAACTAATCAATACAGTGTGCTGAATTATTTTTTTTTTCTAACAAACAAACCCAACTTCAATCAAACTAGGAGAATGCTTCTAGTTTTGGCAATCACTTAAATCTACTGAACAATGACAGTCCTTTTCAGAACAAAGCCAAAAATCATTTTCAATTCAATCAAATACAGTGGGGAAGGAGTTTGTTTTTCTAGAGAATGTGTTTTCAGTCCGTTCTCGCCCTCGGGTCGTATCACTCCAATGAAAACTCTTTAAGTGGCATTTTTAGTTTGAAAGGTTGAACCTTAATCTAGCTTTTCAAACCCAGTTGGTGTCAAGCATTGTAGCGCCGGAAGCATGAAGGTGACTCTTTATTGGACTTTTTTGGTGCACAAGTTAGCAACTTGGTAGGAATACAAAGACGGTATAGCTTTTTTTTTTTTTTTTTTACCTGGAACCTATTCTGATTATTTTGAAGTAACATAAACGGATGTAAATCAGTGTTTGATGCATGAGAAACTGCTTAAAACTGGTACTCATACCACAAGTTATACTAAACTAACAAAGACCACATCTTGATTGATCCACATTTTAGTTTAAATTTAGATGTAAACAGGTTGTGTGACAAATGGATGAAGGGATGAGAACAGTTGAAGAGGGATGAAAAGGGATGAAAAGGTCAAGGGGAATGAATAAAAAGGGATCAAAGGAGGTGGGATGAGGACGAGGTCGAGGGGACGGGTTGGTCAAACGGATGAGGAAGAGGGTGTGGGGTTGAGAACTGTGGCGAATGGAGACAGAGTGATAGAGTTAGGAGACACTTTTATAGGTGAGCGTGAAAAACAGATTGATATGGGGCGTGGTCCAGTTATAGCTAGATAATATAATAATACCTCCTAAAATAAAAGAATAAAAATAAAACATTGTTTTACTTCCAAAACCATCTGCAAACATCGTCCCAAAATGGAACCTGCCGACAAATCAATTTCTCATTTGAAGTCCCAGAGAATGAGCGGAGGCTGCCTTACACCGGGCTCTACAAGCCAAACAAAGCTTTTCTGAAAGCTGTCAATTCATTCATTTTTTTCTTCTCCACTGCCTGAATAAACTGCTGAGCTGTTACTGCTGTCACACTGCAATCACTCTGTAGTCGTGCTCCTCTGAAAACGTTGCAATTTACAGAGAACAGAATTAAGAACTGAAACAATCTAGCCAGACACTGTGTATTGATTTGGTAAGAACTGGGGTACTTCTCCCTTGTTTGGTTTTTAGAATAATAATGACTATTTATAGCGAACTTTTCTACAAAGCGCTCTAAACAAGTGACTAAAAAAGCATTAATTCTGCTTTCTCTGCTTGTTTTCTTCTGTCCCACTCTGTCCTCCCTCTGCACCGGCTTCCCTCCCCAGTGTGGTACTATAAACGAGGGGGGTCTTCACGGTTTGACGGAGCGCAGCCTGCAGGATGCACAGCGGCTTTACCTGATGAACGACGTGGTCCAGCCAGAGTCTGTCGATCCGCTGGTCATGCAGGATGACGTCCGTTTCTCAAATCTGGTGGTTGACATCGTCCAGGGCATGGACACGCTCTATCACGTCATTTACATCAGCACAGGTCAGCAGAGAAGTCCCATCGAGTTAACTGAGTGCAAATACTCTCTCTGAAATACTGAAATACTTCTTCGTTTTGAACCAGAATACGGCACCATCCTGAAGGCGCTGGCTACGCCCAACAAGAACCTGCAGGGTTGTTACCTGGAGGAGATGGAGCTCTTCCCGTCAGGGGTGCGAGAACCAATCCTGAGCCTGCAGATCCTGCACAGCGACAGGTCACTCTTTGTTGGGCTCAGCAACAGAGTCGTGAAGATCCCGCTGGAGAGGTGCTCCACCTACAAAACAGAGACGTGAGTACAGAATGAAACCTCTAAGATTCCAGATGGCTGAGCTGCTATAAAATATTTGTCGCCAAGACCAACATCTGGATTTAGTTTATGCTAAATCGTCAAATCCAAAATATCTTACTTGTTCGACACAAGCGGTGACCTCTGGGTCCGAGCAATGAAGCCCATGCGGAAGTGCAAAAAAGTGCATTAAAAAAGTGCATCAAGTGCCCACTTGAGGCTCCAAAAGGGAGCAAATCTCCATAGAGATAAAAAGCCCCAAATTTTGCATAATTAAGGGCGTTCCCGCTTTGAGTGACAGGTGGTAGCCTGAGCTAACAGTGGGGGTGCAGTGAAGCTCATCCAACATGGCGACTGCAGGCTACGGTCACTGGTGCAACCACTGTAGTGCTGCTTGGCATCAGACCGCTCAGTGCTGCCACATGTGGCCACAAAGCGCATTGCAGCATTTTTTGTATTATTTTAGCTTGGCTTCTATCATGAGCTGTGTGTAAGAGTTGTTTATATATTTCTAGAGTGTGGTTTTGAAGCTCAGTCCAGTGTCTCTGGTCGTCGCCATCTTGGCAGTGCCTGGCTCCACTTAAATTAAATTTAAGCCTCATTCCCGTAAAGTTGTCAGGACTGAAGACATCACAGAGACTAAAACAGTTTTTTATAACAGCTGTAAACATGTTTATCTAATAATAGGTTTAACATGGAGGTCTATTGGGATCGACTCATATTTTGGAGCCAGACTCAAGAGGTCATTTGAGGAAGTGTAGTTTTACTCTTCCACACTGACTTTATTTTAAACCACGGACGTTGCCTCTTCGGTGCCGCTAGCACTGAACACCTTTGATAAATAGAATCTAATTCCTAATCAAGGTAAGTGATAATGACAGCTCTAAACTGTTTACCCAGCGTTATGCTGTGTAACACATACTGTGATATTAAGATCTGTGTTTCGGTTCTGGTAGGAACCCGTTGTTGCACTTCGCTCATTTCTTTTCCGTTGTGAGACCTCGTTGTGAGAATAGCTGTGAGATAGTCCTGATTTTCTGTACGCTGCTGTGTGTTTTACATCGTGTATATTTTATTGTCATTTTTATGCTCTTTGGCAGTGGATTCGTTTTAACCTGGTTGGTCCTCTATGGAAGGTAATTATCTGTCTCCAACGAGGATTAATGTCTGAAAGACCTCGCCAATAATCATTAAAGTCCTTATGGAACCAGACAAATGACTGGGGCGGTATCTGCTCATCACAGGAAATTCATTTGTTGTGCTTTTGCAGTGAGGAAGTTCTGCATAATACAAAGAGAGAGCTTTGGCTTTTGTTTGTGTCCTAATCCGAGGATGAACGAAAAGCGTGTGTGAAGCAACCTGGAAGCTGCCCATTTTTCTTTTTGAGAGAGAGAGAGAGAAAGGCAGGAGCTTTTTGATCTTCCATGTTCAGCTTCAGCGTTATTTAGGGCTGGGTGGTATACCGGTTCATACCGAGTACCGAGGACGAGAGGATTTGTGACAAAAAAAAAAGGTGACGTGTTGGTTGTTTGAGGGACAGTCTCTGTTTTGGATGACCTGTCCTCGGAGTAAAGCTGTCCCCAAAAGTGTCCCCAATTTTCGCTTTTTATGAATGACAAAAAAATAACTTGCGCGCAGACTACAGTTATTACGGTAGCCAGTCGTGCTACTATTAGCATTACAGACACAGCAGTTTAAATATGAACAAATATGTAAAAAAATAAATTAAACCGTAATGTCCCTGCTTCTTCATTTCATCTTCAACATCTATATTTTTTATTTTATCTCCGAGCTGTAAATGTCCCCAGATTTTCACACCATCAGGCAGCGCTAACACGGGGCCACGCAAACCTGTTTTTCTACTAATGTGGGATTATTCTACAATATTTCTCATCCTTAGTCAATCTACTGCATTAATCCCTCTCTCATCCAGTACAAAACGTTGTGAACATGTGATTATGCATAAAAAAAACAAATACCGTGATACCATCAGAAATTTGAGAAATACCATGATATACATTTTTGGTCACACTGCCCAGCCCTGGCGTTATTCATGTGAAAATATCTGACTGTTCACTGGCTGTTTGTCCAACCTTCTGTTTCTCATCAACGCTCTCAATCAAGATCCTCAGCTGGCCACCTAGGTCCTTCAAAGTCAGCTTTATTGTGCATTCAAATGGCTTTGCACTTTCTCTGTTGTGTGTGTATATATATATATATATATATATATATATATATATATATATATATATGTGTGTGTGTGTGTGGGGGGGGGGGGGGGGGCAGTCTACTTGGTGTGATTTGTGTGTGGGTTGCTGCTTGGAGTTGCTGCTCATATGCGCGCTGCATGATGAGTCAGCTCACTATTTCTTCTGAAGCCGAACTCGGAGACGCTCGGGAGCAGACGCGCACAAAACCACAGAGAGAAACCGTTGCGTTTAATAAGATGTGGGTGAGATATGCAGGACGAGAGTCAGACACAGAGAGGAGGAAGGGGAAGACACTTACAGTTGGAATGAAAAGCAGAGGCGGGTGAAACGATAAGAAAACCGGGCTCCAAGGACACCGGGATGTGGGGGGAGAGGGAGAAAGGTTACGGGTGAGGCGGGCCTTAATCTCGTTTGCGATATTCTGCTCACCTCCGCGGCTCCGCTCAGGCTTACAATCATTCAGATGTACTGCAGCCAAAGGCATGCTGAATACGACACATGTCAACCTGTCAGTCAGCATGACACCTCAACTCATTTGGGCTGGAAATTGTAGTAGGAAAAGGCGGAAGGGTGATGACATTGAGAAAAATAGATCCAGACAGGTAAATAATGAATGTGAAAATGCTTGCAGCGACTATATTCATTTAGAGCTAATCTATATAATAACACTGTGTAGCCGTTGTAATTTTCTAGAGCTTAAAGATAAGGCGAAAATCAAAATCTTTTTCTAACCAAAAGATGAAAACTTAAAGATTTTAGATTCTGTTTGATGCACTGATACAAACTCCAGCCCTGGTGCTCAAGTGTATTATGAGGTAATACTAATGTATTATCAGCCGTGGAAGAAGCTGCTGACTCTGTTGTTGAGCAGGAGTCGTAACTGCGACACTTTTCTCTGTCAGATTAACAGTTGCTGCTGAAGATCCTTTTCACAATACACCTGATCCCTCAAACCTGCTATTCAAGGCTTAACTCGCTAAGTAACAGCGCTTCAAAGAGTTTGTTCTTGCATGTATAATGCAAAGCTGAAATCTAGCCACTGATCTCAAACTTAGATGTGGGGCTTTCGAAATGGCAGTCGATAAATAACGCTCAAAATTGGCTCCTTGCAAGGCAGCGTCCTGGTGCTCTACACACTGTGCTCATTAACAAAGCAGTCTCATAGTGACTTTCACCAACAGCAAAGAGTCAGCATGCAGATTGGAGGTGGATTGTGGTGGAAATTGTCTCTGTAAGATCAGGGTCACATAATAATCACACACAAAAAAACTGCAAGGTTTAAATCAGACATCTTCAAGGTTTTTTACGCTAAGGACCCCAAAATGGAGAGATTAAGTAGTCTAGCACTAAGCCTAGTGCTATTTATCATTCTGCATTCAATATTAAGCTGTCCCTTTACTAAAACATGTTGGATTCATGTTAATGTGCATTTAAAGAAGTTTAAATTTGTGGGGGGAAATTAAAAAAATATACAAAAGATGTCTAATCAACCAAAGATTTTGCATCCCCCTGCAGTACCTCTGCGGATCCCCTGTTGAAGACCTATGGTTTAAAGTATTAGAGTATATTGTAATTACAACAGGAGACCACCAAACAAAGCAGTGGGATGGATCTCAAAGGTTCATCAGTGTCATGTGATTGGCTGGCTTCCCGCAGCTAAGAATACATGTCATGAAGACGACCGTAACTAAACCACATTCCTGTCACACAGAAACAGGAAAAGGCCTCCTCTTATGACGCCAAACACTTAGTCAGTGTCTCCTCTTGCGTCAAAGACACTCACGTCCAGTAAATCATCGAGAAGGGGATAATAATAACCTGAACAGAAACACCGTCTCAGTGATATAAAGTGACACAGTAAGAAGCTGTTTTTGAATTAATGATCAAATAGTAGCTTCACTAACACAGGATGAACGGGGGAGGTGGTGCAGTCAGGAACAGTCACATCCTTAACGAGCAAAGAGAGAACTGTGGATTTCCGTAACTGCTCATCGTCCTCTCTGCATCGAAGGAGCAGCTGCTTCAAATGCCTTAGAGGACACCCACTTCACTTAGTGTAATAACACTTGGAGTATTATCAGAAATGCTCATTAATGTATAAATTTTGACCCTAGCGCAATATGGAGCTGCTAACTAGCATGTATAGTCGAAGCTAGGCGTAGGAATTACAACCATTTTATACAGCCCCTTGTTTTCAGGAGCTCAAAAGTAATTAACATGGGCATAAATAAGGTTTATACTTATGACTTTATGACAGTTACGCTGACTCAGCAGACAATGAACATGGGCAGAATGTTATCCGTGGGGGTCTTTGGGTCCTATGGGTTTAGGGGACGGGCCTCTGTGGATCAGGCCTTGGGCGAGTTAACACAAGCATAAATTAAAAGTTTATATTTATGATTCTGTTCAGGATCATTTGCCTGAATGCTGGAACCAGGCCTTTACTGCAGCTGACTTCAGTTTTTGTTTGTTCTGGTGACACAGCACAGGTTGCTCCCGGTTTCATTTGTTAGCTGCTCCATAACTAGTCCAATTTATGTGAGATATTTTGGCAAAGTCTAATCTGATCCTCCTGTTCTTGAGGATTACGGTGGTGAACCTTGTGCATTTGCTCTCGTGAAGCCTTGTGTTTATAGTAGAGCTGGTTAATGACATGCTCCGCCTCCTGGACAGTGTTCAGCCCTCGGCTAGATGTTGTTTCTGTGCAATGGAAAGTGTACGATCATCCATCACCGCTCTTGTCTTCGGTGGACTTCTTTTAATGGTGCAGGCCTCACCGCTGTGTTCTTAGTTTTTCTCAGAATGTTTCTATTGATCCGGCCACTCCGAATGCACCTGCTGTCTCTCGGATGGATTTCTTTTGGTGTTGCATTGTAAGGATCTCTTTTTACGCATGCAGTGCAACTCATTTGAACATATCATCACAGAAACTGTTTCCATGTGGAGATGCCACCCCTTTTACCTGCTTCACTGATGAAGAAATAATGAAAAACTTCGATCCAGTGAAAACAGGGGAGTATTATATTTATTATATGGGCATAATTGCATGAAAGTGGTAATAGGAATATCCCTGTTTAAGGCCAACCAAATGGTATTAAATGATGCTTTCCAGTTCCACACTAGACAAAGAATTACTTTACTTCCAAAAATAACTGGATTCAGGGGTCAGCTTGAGTCTTGCTCTATTTTTTTCCCTCTTTGTTTTGTCCGTCTCTCTCGGGGCACCCACCGATCAGGCTGCGTGAAAAAGACCCACCTGCCGTTTGACTCTTTTCTGCTGTGAACAAACGCCCTGTCATTGTGGTGCCTTCTGAATGAGCTGAATGGATTTCCGCTTTCTACGTTGTGTTCACACACCGGTCACAGCTCAATATCGTCAGATGGTTTTAGTATTGTGTGGATCTCCTGCATCAGGCCGCATCCTGCTGCCATTAAGGAGTGTCATTGCTATGGGGTGGAGGTTCCTGGTCTGGTCTAGGTGGGTGCTACGTGTCTAAGTAACATCCACACCAATGCCAGGTCCAAAACTTTCCCATTACAAGAAGGTTCATCTGTCAGTGGTCATAATGTTATGCCTGATCGGTGTATAAGCAGTGAAGTATGGCACTGCATTATGCGGCTGCTAACCGAATCGATAAACTGTTGCTGTATTGCTCTAATGCAGCTCCTTCATGCACGTAAATGTGCATGTTTGCGGGACGTTAAACAAACACAAGTTACAAAAATCAAGCGTCGGTTTGAATGCCTGTACAACTGTCGCGCTCTGAACACTCAATCACATTTAAGTGCCTTTAATGTTTACTTTTCCTTTGTTATCGATCCATATTGGCGACTCTGGCGAGCCTCCCCGAGAGCGGAATAACTTTTGCATCATTGTCTTTAACGCAAGTGCTTTTAGTTACACTGCTGAACCTTTTCAACTGCCGGTGATTTGTATCCTTTTAGTGGTGGCTTGCAGACAAATGCTGCAGCGCGGATGTGTGCGCGCGTGCCGGTGTGCGCGTGTCCTCTATTTGTGGTAATTATATTTGACCTGGCCAATTGGCACCTCTGGCTAACAGCACCACTCTGTCCTCCGCACAGCCTCTATCTCTATCTATCGCACTCTGTTAGCGAGGTGATTTATATCTGCTGCAGCAGCATGCTAGCTTAGCGGTGATGTTGCATCCATCAGGTCTTTTTTTTTTTCTGCTTTCATCAGGGGAAGGTAGCGCACGCTGCCAAACAGAGGCTGCTGGTTTCACTTAGAACACTTACATAGCGCTTACTTAAAGTGCACTTTTCTTTACTGGATTGGTGCGCTCATTTGTCAAAACCGAAGGTATCAGATGGGGGAAAAGTGGTTCAAGTGAACGCTGGAAGATGTCTTTCTTATCACGGCTGGTGCTGAAGAGAAAAAGAGGATGAGACGGAATAAGGAAACGCGAACAATAACGGGGAGGAACCGCTGAATAAATGATGAGGATATTGCGGAGGATGAAGAAGTGGAACAAATCAGGGCTTTCTGTAACGTCTCTGTTCCTGCAGCGAAACCGCCGCGCTCACACATCTGCTTACACGAACAATACGTTTTATTACGAGAGCCACAATTGTCCTGTTGGTGAGAGTTACATTCATGCCCGAAGGGCTTTGGCTCGGTTTGCTTTGTGTGTGGTTGTGTGTGATTAACACTAACCTAGCGGCTGTCATAGTGCCAAGGAGACTCAGCCTGCAGCAGGAGTTTAAAGCCACGTCAGGAAACCACTAAGTGGCCATTGAGGAAAGCCGCTGATTATTAGCATACAGTCAAGCTACAGTCGGCTTCTGTGTGGCTGCTTGTTAAAAGCTTGTGTTTATTGCGTCTTTCATGGCCACTTTTATTATATTTCAGCATTTTTCCCTATAGGATGCCCTTACAATGGTAGTCTGCGTGAGAGGCTTACAGGCTGGTACCCAGTAAAACCCATTTTTACTGACAAGTGTGGGTTTCGGGCGGTCAGCAGGCCTCTAGAGCTCACTGCTGCAAAGCCTGTATGACCAATCAGAGGAACACTTCAGCGGCCAAGGACAGGGGGAGAATGAGAAAGAGAGATGTCCACACAGTGGATGTATTTATTACTGCTCCACAGTGCTGTTACTTTTATTGCAGGCTTTGTTCTGGCTCAATCTCAGTGTAATCATTTTGCTCTCTGCCTCATTCTCATTCTCTTCTTTCTCTGTCTATCTTGATTTGGAGCGGCACAGTGTCTCAACTCCAACCTTTTAAATCCCCTGATCTCGTCCGTTTAATCTCAGGTCCAGAACTTTTGAAAAATAATAATTATGGAGATTTTGGCGGGGCCCGTCCTGTGCGATTGTGTTGAGGGGCTGTGTGTGTTTTTGCAGTTGGAGCAGGATGGTGAAGCCAGATGGAAAACTCCAAGACAAACTTGCATGAATATTATATCAATAGTTTAAGCTGATCGGCACTCTGAATCTGAAACTCTGGTATGTGGCATAGGAAATCAGTAGTTGTACTCCTGTTATTTCAATGTGTCGCACACATTCAGTCACATATCAGATGTAGTAGAGGGGCTATCACTCACAATAAAAACTTTAATTGTGTTCGGGTTGAGAGTGTCAGCTTTTAAGAACCTGCCCGACTATATTAGATAAAGGATTGAAAGGGACCTTTCAGGGAAGATTGTGGGTGAGTTCAATTCAGTTCAGTATTATTTATATCTATTTATGTCCTGAAACCCTTGAGGCAAGCACAAAGCAGTTCAAGTATCTCGTGGTGTTGTTTGTGAGGGATGGTTGAATTGGATTTGTTAAGCAAATGCTAGCGACTATATTCCTCCCTTTTTTTAATGTGGTTAGCCTCAATACGCCTTTGACATCGAAAATACAGGATTGACACAGAATTTTCAGATCCACCTTTGATGCGTTTTCACATCGCCAGTAGTTCCAGGTCTGACCTGACCCACTGTGAGAGATGCTTGTCTGTTTTTTGCTCCTTCTCATCGCGTCGACAACATCATCATTACACATTTAAGTGCGTTGAATCTCCTCTTCTCCACGGATGCAGAGCTGCTCACAGCCCTGGAGCTTCTACAATGACACAGTCTGTCAGGCCGTCCAGTGACTAAACTCAGAATGTGACAGGCAGGTACATCAACAACGTCATGTAATTCAGCGGGTCGAAGCGGGCCGTGGCATTCCTGTTCATATCAGAGCCGAGCCAATAACATCCTCGGTCGACCCGGCTTTTTCGTTTGATGTGAAAGGGGCTTTAGAGATGGAGGGTTCCTTTGTGTCTACAGGGCCAGTTGAGATAGTTGAGGATCGAGTGAGGACGCATCCTGGAAAGAGAACCTTTATCAGACTCAGAATTATATGTTTCATCTAGCCTCTTCAGGAACACGTAGTCTGTTGGCAGAGCGACCTGACCTTGGATAAGTGCATGGAAATGAATGTATGTGACAGTGTTTATCTCCCTGGAATCCAGAGAAATATAAGATAATGAGACACTTAAGATGGCATGAAGCAAAGGAGTTTAAAGATCTCTGGCTGTTGTTTATGAGTGATGGTAAAATTGTGTTGAAGCAGGAGACGAACCATCAGTCCACGTCCTAACCTTCACCTGTGGTCGTCGTGAACTTTGACCAAAAGAATGGCATCACAGATAGAAGCAGCTAAAAAGTTAGCTGGACGGATCTTTTTGCGTCTACATGGGCCTGTTAAGGTAGTCCAGGATGCATCCTGGAAGGAGACACCAGACCAGGATCCGAATTAGAATTCCATGGACGGATTACACACCTCACCTTAAAATACATAAAATGTTTCTCCTCTTTTCTAAGGCTCTGGTTATCTTAGAGATGTAGGGATCCTACACATCAGAATCGCAATCAGAACTCCATGGCCGGATTACGTATCTCCTCTGGCCTCTTGAGGAATTAGAATACTTAGCCTGTTGGCAGAGCAACCTGACCTTGGATAAGTGCATGAAAATGGATGGATGTATCAGTGTTTATCTCCCCGGGGTCCAAAGACACACAAGTTAATGAGTCACTTAAAACGGCCTCAAGCTGTCGATAATCTTCCGATAGACAAGGGGCTTGTGTATTACGTCCGTATTCTTGTATTCTTGCCTACCTCCTCGCCCAATGTAACCTTGGATAGGACTGAACTCAGATGATTAGATTCAATAACGGATGCAGACACTAGCGAAGACTTCTCACAAGCAGTTTTCAAATATTTTCTTGTCCTTTATCTCTCTTTGTAGCTTGTCTCTAACTTCTGATGATGCAGCTCATTTTTATTCACAAGGGGCTAAAACTGTACAGAGGACAGTTTGCTTTTTCTTTTTTTTTGGCACGCAGCCATCCCACTTTCGTTTTCCAGACATATTTTTTTTCTTGGACCTAGCACCTTGACCCTGGCTCCAACTGCGGCTAATTGGATGTATTAGCGCTGAGTGCTAGCAAGATTTCTCCGTGTTTCCGAATCATCACCAGCAGACTAGCTCAGCCCGGCACAGCAAAGGGGGTAAAAAAAAAAAAAAAAAAGCAAAGAAAAAGTAAAAAGCCCCAGGGACCAGATCTGCCCTCTGCAGAGAGAGGATGAGGAGAGACCGGCAGTGGGGGTCTCCAGAGAGTGGATACAAAAAAAATAACATAGCTCACGTAGGGAGATGCAGAGAGTCCAGCACCAGCATATGCAGACGTATGTTTAACTAAGTTGGACACTGGAGCCATCTTTTCCTAAAGTATTCCACCAGTTTCACCAGCAACTAATAATGGCTGAATGCAATCTATAATTTATCAGTTCTGGTGATCATTTTTTGCAATTACACACCAGCAGCCTGCCATTACACGCAAAGTGAACTATTGTTTTTTATGTCTAGTTGTTAAAGGTTATATAATAAAAAGAGACACTGCTTTTTACAACGTTCAGAAACACTTTAAAATGCCAATTACACCCCCAGAGAAACGGTCCTGCAGATTTATCTTCTGATGCCGCTCGTCCAGACATATTGTTATATGGGCTGTTGAGTTTCGCCGCTCAGTCTGTTTAAAATTTAACCGGCCGTGTTCCTCTGTTTTGCTAAATTGTGCCACCAGGCATGCACGCCACTGAATTAAATATTCGCCGGTGCCCTGCAGACTTGTCAAACCAATTCTCTCACACATAACAGCACACCCACGGTGCGCAGACACGCCCTTACAGCGCACGCTAATGGAGGACTGTTGAGAAAACACACACTTGCTTATGCATGCACTTTCACACGCACACACTCCCTGGTATTCAGATGGCTCGCATTCCTGTGTGTCCTGCAGACTCAGCCTCCTGTCCTGGCCGACGTCCCTCCGCACTTCCTGTTACAGAAATGAGCTTTTCTATTCCGCCCTCTTTCTCTTCCACAATGCCTCTAATTGACTTTTACAGTGGTGCCATTCTTTAAAATAAATAAATAAATAAAGCCGAGCCGTCAGGACGAGCAGGCATCGAGAGCTTTTGGCTCAAGCTTTATGTAGCTGAAGAAAGGTCAGAATAGAGCTTAAACATCCCACTGATGTTAAATCAAGATTTTGTTTTAAAAAGGCCACTGTAGAAGAAACTGCTCAGTATTATAATCAGTATAACTTGGATTTGGAATATAGTTAATAATAATTGATAATAATTGCATGAAATAGGTCATCTAGAAACGTACCAGACGAGGATGCTACTGTATAAAGTCGTCAGTCTAAAACTGAGTCCAAACAAAAAATCCCTCTTCACAATTCTGGCTCGAGGCTTTCCACCAGATTTGACAACGTGCGTGCTGGGATTTGCTCCCCTTCAGCCACGAGAGCTTTAAGGGAGGGCAGCCGCCGATGTTGTCTGTTTGTCTGCCTTCCGGTGCGCCCCGAAGGTGTAAACTTTGGGTTGCATATGGGGGGTCTGTGCAGCCCGGATAAGTGCTTCCACACCAGGAGTAAAGAAAATAAATAAATACAAACTACTGGTTTAGGGAACTGAAATGGAACAAAGGGCTTATATATTATAAGCACAATATATATATGTATTAGAACAGTGGTTGGGGGCCTGGCATATTTTTGATCTACCCTGAGCAAGTGCTTATTTGAGGACGTCGGGACTTCATTGTTCGCTTTTCTGGTTTTGCTGGTTTTGCTCAACCACGTTCAGGTATTAAAATTAACAGTTTAATATGTCACACATTGCCAACTTAATTATAATGTAAATAATGAAATAATCCCAGTGTCCACATAAGAGGACATTGTTTTTTTCACTTGCTGTTGAAAGATGATGCTTAGTTTTCATACTTCTTAGGTCCTACTGATGCCAAATACCTTGGAGAAATTAAAAATGCATACCAAACAAAAGCTCAGGTCTCAGGAGGTTAAAGGGTGTTTTATTTGCACGGACCCCGTGCAATTACACCATGGAGCACTAGGGGTCCGCGGACCCCCTGTTGAGAATCACTGTATGAATAAATATAGTAGAAACGATAAAATGGAGATGATGCTCCACAACAATCTTATTGTCATCATTTCCCTCCAGCTGATTTCCTCTGGTGTTCGGAGATTAATGCATGAGCGTCTTAATCAAATGTCTTTAGTATTATTATTTCATTTAAAGAAGCATTTTTCATTATGTATTAATGCAAAAAAAAAAAAAAAAAGAGTGAATCCAGCACTGAATCTGTCTTTCCCTGAGGTCAGAAGCCTCCCAGCCTGCCCGTTGGCATGCATTACCCTGAGCTAATTAGGCTTCAAATCTCTACCATCGCTCCTTTTCATGTAACATTTACACTCCTCCAATGGGCACTTATTAATTGTTCCGCTCAGCTGCTCTCTGCGAAGGGGGTGGGCCATGCTCTGGAGGAAGGCGTGTTGTTAATCGGAAAGCCAAATGAGAATTCTTTAGCCACGGTGACGGTGCAGAACCACACGTCAAAGTCACACCAGACGCAATATGGTCGACCTTGAGCCAAAATGGCCACGAGCCCCTCCCTCCGCCCTTTTCAATGATCCATCGGGTTCAGCGAACTGTGAATTTGTGGCCGACCTCATTACGATTATTGTTTCATCTGTATTGGAAATTGCAGCCAGCGCCGTAATGCAGCTTGATTAAAATGACACAGGGAAGGTTAGGCTCGTCCTCTTCCGCCTGCGCCACGCGCCACCTGCACACATGCACCCCCCATCTGCCCCCTGTGGGGTCACCTCTGATGTGCTGACTAAGTAGTTATGTCTTTATTAAATCCAATCGGACCTCAGGTTCACCACAGAGCCCCGTCCCTGGCATGGAGAAGCTGCATCAACACTCGGAGATTCCTCAATCTCCAAGCCAAAAAAACACTACAGGGCTCTTCAAATAAACCATGAAGGCCTGTGCCAGGAATGAGAAAACACAACGGCAAGAACTGGTCCTTTCAAAAGAGACGAGGAAAAGAAAATCCACCGCGCTGTAATTAAGGAGAAGGAGAAGGACTTGAGATGAGAGGGAGGAAGAATGATAAGAAAAGGAGACATACAAAAGAAGGCGAGATGGAAGGGAAGGACGTAAAAAAAAAAAAAAAGGTGCCGTTGGAGCCTTAGAATGAGAGAAGTTATTCAGCTGATGCTTTTATTCCGCGTTCCTGAGGCGTCCAGATCAGCTCCGCCGGCTTAGCCTCGTCATTAACAGCTTTAGATTTAATTAGCCGTCATTAAGCCTCTGTTTTACTGGGGGAGCTTACAAATATTTAATCACTGTTTGGGTGATGTTCCATGTATAGTTTTTGTTGGTGTGAGAGGAGAGGAAGGAACAAAGCTCAGATCTTTATATTATTTGTGATGCAGTAAAGAGGGTGCAGATGCAAAACCGACGTTTTAGCGAACTCTGGTACATTTCATGTGATATTAATTAACGAGCGCTGAAATCATTTACCAGAGCTGACACACATTTCTCCTCTCTCCTCCTCCTCCTCCTCCTCCTCCTCTCTTGTCCCTGGGCAGGTTGTGCTTGGAGGCGAGGGACCCTTACTGTGGCTGGGACTTCAGGCAGCGCAGATGCACCACGCTGGAGGACAGCTCCAACATGAGCCAGTGGAAGCAGAACATCACAGTTTGTCCGGTAAGAGCACAACACCTCAGCACTTACTGTAAGAAACAAACACACTCAGACCTCGTGGGACTCAGAGACTCAGGTGCTCTGTTGATGTCATGGTGGTTGGCGTCATCTGTGACTAATTACCTCTGGGAGCTGTAATATAATAAGAGAAGAAAGGTGGATTAGCCCAAAGTGAAACGTGCACCCACCTCACGATGACTCATGTTTGTTTACATGTAGTTGCGGAACCAGACCACCAATGGTGGCTTTGGGCCTTGGGATCCATGGCAACCCTGCAACAACGACGACGCCATGGACGGCGTGAGCTCCTGCCTGTGTCGCTCCAGATCCTGCGACAGCCCCGCCCCTCGATGCGGAGGCAAAAACTGCGAAGGACCCACCATAGAAGTCTCCAACTGCTCAAGGTAGGAAAGAAAAAAAAACATTTTTATAATAACCCTGATTTATTTTCACTTATTCGGTGCATGAAAGGTCTTAAAAACAATAGATTATGTTACAGGCTGTTTGCAGATGCTCATTAGAAAGATGTTTTTAATCGAAATGGAAAAAGACCAAGAAGAAATCAATAGCTTTAGTAACAATGAGGAAGGACTCTATGTTATCTGTGTTCCCCAGATCGATTACAGACCTACTGACTTAGGATGAAAGTTAGAAGTTAGTGGCAGCACAGAAATCTGCTTTTTGTCACATGAAGTCCAAAAAAACTCATCCAAAACGCTGCCGAGCGGTTATTAACAAGATCAAAGAAGCGAGTCCACATTACTCCCATTCCTGCATCATTACACGGGCTCCCCATTCATTTCGGGATGCACTTCTGATTGTTTATAAATCCCCCTTCATATTATCTCTGAGTTTATCACCTCTTACATCTCCACCAGAACCCTCACATCCTCAGACAATTGTGTGTTTGGTAAGAAAAAGACAAGGGACCGGCTCTTTTCTGTTGCAGCCTCTCAGCTCAGGCTTTTAAAAAGCTCCCATTTATTTTCCTTGGCTTTTAATAGTCTTTGATCCGTCTTTATTTTCACCTGATCACTCTAGATGTTAAAAACTTTTATTTCTTGATAAATTGATGTTGATCTTTATTTTACATGTTTTATACGACATGTTGCCTTTGAAGCACTTTGGTGCTTTTTGCTTTTAAGGTGCGATATAAATGAAATAAACTAAAGCAAAAAGATAATCTACAACAAAGCTTAAACAATATCGAATGGATGTGAGGTTTCTTGAGTACTTCACTTTCTAAACACTCATTTAAGTGACTATCATTGATGCAGGTAAGGCGATACTAATCTGACTGGGTAATGGGTAATCTGACACATTACTATTTCCAAACCAGGAATCAGATTCAAGTTACTTACCCAAGTCACCGTGTTTTACTATTTTTCCCATTTTCCTGAGTAAAAATACAATTTTTTGCTTTCTTCTTGCATTGGTTGGGGAGTTACGTCTTATATGCGTCAAGTTTTCAGAGGGCTAACTAAATTTTAATACCACGCAGCAACACAAACGTCAACAACAATGGAGGGAGGAGAGAGATGGTGTTTTCCGATCTGGAAATACCACCACCACCGCTAAAGAAAACAGTTTTAAAGTTCGCTGGACACTCTGTGCTATCTAGCTTCAGGCGCACAACATCGAATTTAAAGAAACATTTGCAGCACGGTGGTCAAGCGAAGCAGAGAGCTGCACCTAATGCAGGAGGTCCCCCACCTCACAAACAACAAGAGATGGATCAATAAGTGGGGGAGAGTTGAGGTAGTCCTGTGTTGTAGAGGAAACGTTGCCTTGTATTTTTATTTATTTATTTTTTTTTTCAGGAAGTAGTTTTTGCAATATGCAATATTTTAAAATGCGTTTTGGATTTGTTAAAAAATGCACTTCAACTAAAGTGAATGTAACTTATAAAGTTACTTAGTTTCTTTTAAACTTAGGTACTGTTAAAATCAAGTAATCAGTAAAGTAACTAAGTTACTTTTTAACAGAGTAATCACATTATTTGAATGACGTCAGAAATGTAAATATACGTCACAATGATGCAGACTTCGAGAGCTGTGATTGGTCTGTTTGGGAGTAGCTTGTTACCGCTTGACAACTTCCAGCTGCTTCTCCAGCTGCACAATTTTGAAACGGATTGTGTTGGATCAATAACAACAGAACACCCCGACGAATTGTTAACTGGGGAGGTTCGGAGGTACAAACATTGAAAGTGAAACAGGAAGAAGAAACAAAAATTAACCCGAATGGCAAAAAACAAACAATAACAAAAAAAACAGCGCCACCTAGTGTTTGGGAGGCGTTTTTTACAGACTACCTCCCACAGAGGAATAAACCAATAACATGTTACATTAGTGTTTAGTGAATATTGGATCATTAACAGACTCTGGTCATGTGACTTTCAGGTGGGCACCACCAACAGATGTTCCAAATAAAAACCTTAACTCCACATCAGTAAATAAGAACTGAAGAATTCACTTATTATAAGATTATTGGTTAAACATCTTCAACCCAAACCAATCCAAGCCTTATAAAACCTGATAAAGCACAAAAACAGATCTGAAAGTATCTTATTCAGACCAGACTCAAAGAAATTCATTTGTTCCCTGCGGTGAAATCTCACTGTTCTGTTATCCTAAACGGGCATTTAACAGAGATTAAAAAAGGACCAGGAGAATATTAAATCCCGTTTTAAAAAACACAGGCTCTCAGTTTGTTACAGAGAAGATTTTGAAGCGTTTCTGCCAGTTTTATAAATAACTCACTAGCAGCCTTGGGGCAAAATGTATTTCTGATATTCTTGAAGAATACGAATCCAGTACATCACTTATTGGATATTATGGAAGGATCCAGTTTGTAATACACAGAGACACATCTAAAAACGCAGTGTAGCATCTTTTTTTAAACAACTATACAGATTTACTACTTCTCTGCTGTGGTTCTCTTTAATTCAATTTCCAATACATCTGTTTACTGAACTACACCTGAAATTGTTACATCATTTCTCTTATGCCACATACAACACCTTTCCTTTTAGGGAGTTTTAATAATATATTTTCACAATTAAAAAACTATTCCAACGCTGTGATAGAGTTTGAATGATCCTGGACCAGCTCATCATGGAAATGACTCAAATATCATCTATCTCCGGACACAGTTCCCATTCATACAGAACATGAGAAGGATGATGAATGTAGGGGGGAAAAAAAAATAAATAAATAAGTAGGTGACATCCATGTTCTCCGTGTGACATCTCTCACCGCCTCCGTCTTCAGGGCACTCGGCCAATCAGTGTCATCCTGGACGGAGCCGATACAAAGAGCTCAGACACCTTCATCCCACTGGATAGCCGTCCCAGATTTAATCCATAGCGGTGAAATTGAATTGTGCTTTTTGCAGAAAAGCGGCAATTAAATCATGAGGAGTGCTGCCCAGTGTGGCGGCAGAACAAAGCACTTAAGCAAATTGAATGAATGTTTCCCAGGAGAAACGAGCTCTCTTTGTGTGTTTGCATTTCTGTTACCGGAAGTTCGTAATCAGAGCGATGATTAGAAAGAAGCTTAAAAAAAAGCCTCTTTCCACCTTAAGTGTGGAAACAATTGTGTCACTGATATTTTTTTTTTTTTTTTCTTTTTCTCCCATGTGTCTGTTGCCATAGAAATGGAGGCTGGACACCCTGGTCGTCATGGGGACAGTGCAGCACAACCTGTGGCACGGGCTTCGAGCTGCGCCAGCGCTCCTGTAACAACCCCTCGCCCAGGCACGGAGGCCGTGTGTGTGTCGGGCCGAGCAGGGATGAAAGGTGAGGACGCACACACTTATTAATAAGGTGCTGATAAGACATTTAAGTCCAACAACAGTTGTCAGAAAAAAAAAAACAGAATGAACAAATTTAACATATGACCAGTACTGATAAATACACTGCCTGGCTGTTTTTTGTTTAATATCCAAGTCTCGCTGTCTATAATTCTCAGTTACTTGTATTTTAATGTAATTCAGCTCAACTAAACTCCCCTTTACCACCTCCACAGGTTCTGCAATGAGGGGGTTCCCTGTCCTCAGCCCATCTTTTGGACCCCGTGGGGAACCTGGACCAAGTGCAGCACAGAGTGCGGTGGAGGCGTCCACTCCAGGGTTCGCACTTGTGAGAACGGCAACAGCTGTCCAGGATGTGCCCTGGTAGGAAGCATCCTCACACAACGTGCCCTTAGATAATGTCAGTGAATGTTACATACACCGATCAGCCACAACATTAAAACCAGCGAGAGGAGAAGTAATTAACACTCAGCATCTTGTGACAATTCAGTGTTCTGCTGGGAAACTTTTGGGCCTGGCATTTATTCATGTGGATGTTACTTAGACATGTAGCACTAGAGCAGACCAGACCAGAGCAGACACCCCCACCCCATAGCAATGACACTCCTTGATCACAAAAACACTTTAGGAACAACTCAAACTCAAAAAACATGAAAATTAAGCCCAAGCTGTTGACCTGGCCTCCGAATTTACCAGATCCCAAACTGATCAAGTATCTGTGGGATGATCCACCGTAGAGGCCCCTCCCCTCAACCCATAGGACCCAAAGACCCCCCCACTAAAACTACAGGACACCCTCAGAAGGCCCATCATGTCCACTCTCTGATGACTCACAACTGTTTTAGAGGCACAAAACACAATGTTAGGAAGGTGGTCATAATGTTATGCCTGATCTGTGTGCATCTAAGATAGAAAAGACTACAATAAAGATAAATATGGATCAAAAAGTTTGAACATTAAATGGACTTTTTACCTGAAGTTCACCTCTTCCATCTTGAAAATTCAATATTTGGAGGGCAAGTTAAAATCCCTTTCTGAGACATGCTGTTTGGGTAGAACATGTTAAAGTAAATGTGCTGTGAGAAATGCTATAATGAATTTTTGAGGCAATATGACTCTGTGGGTGTGCGGTCGCATCAACAGAGTCAAATGCATTTTTTTTATATATATATATAAATATATTCCCTCCTGGCCAAAAAATGTGTGTGATGGAGAACGTGACAGCGCGTCCACATTCATCTTGTTATTTACAGAAAGTGTCTGTTAAAAGTCAACGACATCTTTGACGTCAGTAAAGTGTCACATTTAAATGCAGGGTGATTTCTTTCCCTGTGTGCACGTTAATGGTCTCTGGGAACCACCTGCAGCTCAGATTTATGCAGAATGAGAAGAAGTACTGTATATCAGTATAGAATAAGTTTATACTTTTTATGGATGACACTTAAACCCACTCTGACTCGGGATTCTGCCAACTTCTCTTCCAGGAGTACAAGGCCTGTAACCTAGAGGCCTGTCCGGAGGTGAAGAGGAACACGCCGTGGACTCCCTGGATGCCCGTCAACGTGACCCAGGGCGGAGCGCGGCAGGAGCAGAGGATGCGCTACATGTGCCGGGCCCACCTGTCCGATCCCCACGAGCTGCAGATCGGCCGGAGGAAGGTGGAGACACGCTTCTGTCCGAACGACGGCACAGCGGCCTGCGAGACGGATAGTAAGTCGGCCGACGCGGTGATGCGCGTCAACCCGACACTGTGGTGGAATTTTAAGTTTTCTTTTCTCTTACCGCACGTTGCTAAAAAAAAAAAAAGAACGAACCGAAGGGATAAAAACTACACTTGAAGATTTTTTTTATTTCTCTGCAGTTAGACATCTGAACAGTAGCTTCACACAGAGGCTTTGACCTTTTAGCTACTTGGACTTTGTCCAGGTTGCCTTGTTCAGCAATCAGCCCATGATAGAACAGATCCAGCTCTATCGCACACTGAGCGCAGGATAGCCCTTTGGAATAAACTCCCAATGCGGGTTTGGGATGTGGGCTGTCTCATTATCAAGTGTGAGCTCAAAACTCGTCTCTTCTCTCCTCCTCATCATTAGTTTATTGGATTGGGTCAGTGCACACTGATCAATGCATTAGCCATCAGTGTAAATGTGCTGGACTTAGCACAAATGCTAAAATTTCAGCCGTTGTCCGAAGGCAAGTACACAACACAGACACAGAAGACTTTAAAACAACAGTCATACTAAGGCAATTAAAGAATCAGATTTTATTTTATAAAAAAACAATAATGGACCAAGAACTTGGAGAGTATGCGTCAGATTAAGACAACTATTTAGGCTATGTGAGCACATGTCTGGTTTATTTGTGTGCTGCTAACTTGTATCAGGAATGTCCAGGACTTGAAAAGAAATATTCCTCATTCCTCACTACAAGATCTCCGTTTCCGTCAATTAACAGCTCTAAGCCGAGAGTCGATAGCGTCTGGTATTATTTATGCTGTGCACTCTGCACAGACTCACTGGGACGACTCAGACGACTTCAAAGTGAAAGAATTTCCCTCGGTTTAACCTGCACCTCAGAGACGCCGCTGCCTGATTTAATATACAGTATATTGTATTAATTGGTAAAACCTTAAATTCCTTATTACAGTTAATTACATTTATTACCATTAACTACTTTTTTTTTAAAATATCAGTGTGGCTAGCACCCGTTTATTTTACACAGACACACACCGTGGACCGTTCCCGAACACAGACAACTGGTGGCGGTAAGTGAGAAGGCAGCGCGGCATCCAAAGATTTCTCTCAGTAGGAGTGTGACATGTTGAAAAGGCCCTCCTGTTAGACCTGTTAGCTCCCCTACATGCTGTTAGCGACGGGGTCACAGTCCAGCGCTCCTACACATACACAACGACACACGGAGTTACACAGGGACACGGTCCACTGCTCTCCGCCGGTGGCTTCATGCCCCCCTCTCCTAAATCGATTACCTGTCTCCCCCTGTCAGCCTCCTGGGTGGGTGGGGTGTGGGGGTAGGTGGGTGGGTTGGTGGGTTGGTGGGGGGATCGACTCTGACAAGCTGATGAAACTCTGACAGCAGGGAACTGTGGGACGCATGAGAGACACAGATAGAGTTTGAGAGGACGGGCAGAGAAATGTGCCTGTCGGCAAAGTCATACTTGGTGTGACTTACACATAAAGACTTTGCATGTTTCTTATCTTTCTTGAATTCCTTTAAACTCTAAACATAAATCATTTATATACATATATATAAATATATATTAGGGCTGGGTGGTCCATGAGGAACATGCAAACCTGTCATCATCACAGTAAAATAGTCCATCCTTAGTCAATCTACTGCATTAATTCCTCTCTCAACCAGTAGAAAATGTTGTGACCACGTGAAAAAAAACAGTGTGATACCATCATGATTTTGTAAAATAGTGTGATATACGTTTTTGGTCGTGCCGCCCAGCCCTGACCTGGAAAGTGTTTCTCTCTTCTGCAGCTCTGGTCGAGGAGCTCCTGAAGACACCGGTGGTGAGGATGGCGGGCACGGGCTGGTCGTCGTGGGAGACCTGGTCCACCTGCTCGCAGAGCTGTTCCAAAGGTTACCGCACCCGGCGGCGAACCTGCGCCGGACCGGAGGGCAAGAGCGCCCCCGTGTCGTGCCGGGGCTCGCCGGTGGAGTACCAGGACTGTAACGTCCAAGCATGTCCTGGTGAGTTTATATGAATAAATATCATATAAAAACATGAAAATGAAAACTGCAATGACTCGCTCATGCCATCAGAATCACTTGTTTCCCCACTTGTTGCAGGAAGATGATACTGTCAGAAAACACACCAATTTCTGGAAAGCTAAGAAAGAAAGAATATCCAAGTGTAATACAAAAAAAAAATACAAAAAAATTTTAGGGCATATCTGGTGCAGGTCTACGCATTTAAAGTTATGAACACTTAATGTCCTGTTTTTGCATCTTGTCATTAACCTGGATTAGCCATAGCTGCATCCATTTCTCGTGGAGATTGGATTTCATTATGAGACGCGCTTCAACTCACTCGACTCAGGGAAAAAAATTACTTCTGCGCACGGACTGGATGGCCCTGCAACCAATTGGAGACATTTTGTTGGAAATAAATTCAACATAATGGTGCTGAGATACAGTTATGCGGATGACTGGCAGATATTTGCAGGGGAGTAATCAGTTCCAGTTTTCCCCACGAAAACTTTGTGCACGGTGGAAGTTCGGGGTTCGTACTGAGGCTATCAAGTCATCGCTGCGGCTTCTCTAATAGAACCTAAATACAGAAAAGCTGCAGACACTCAACAGTGCAGATAAAGTCAAGTTATTGGCCTATTTCGAACTCTTCTGGTATAATATAGGTTTGTAAAGAAAAGACGTGCACACTGAGAGAGAGATAGAGACCAGAGATAGGGAGTGGGAGGCTAATGGTGATTATATAATATGCTAAGTGGATCATTAGTTTCATTAGCTAATGGTTACCAGCGGCTACAGCGGTGCAAGAGGAGTTGTCGGGACAAGTTATCTGTTTCAAACTCCTCATCAAATCATAATCAGCTGACCTGGAACCGTGCAGACCACAGCCTCCCACACTGACAGGCTACACCTATTATTACTGCTATTAGACAGGCTGAGGACGGGCAAACACACACAATGGCTGCCCTCAGGAAAAAAAAAAAAGTGCTCGCCTTAAATATTCATGACTGGTACCTTATGAATGAATGATTTATGATCAGTCGGTTGGTGCTGATCTCATTCCTGCGGTGTTAGTGTACGTGGGCGTCGGTTGTTGATATTTGCATGTAATCCTCGGAGGTTAACGTACGAACGGACACTTGTAACCTTAATGAAGCACGGGCGATTTGGCCTCGGCTGTGCCTCCCACAGGGAAGCGGCCCCGGTGAGGACGGCTTCGTGGCATCGTCGTCACGTTTGCAGGCGGCCTCACCGCGGGTGTCCCTGGTAGACGCGTAGGTGAGAAGGACAAGGCCAGCGACAAAAGAGAAAACGAGTGCGAAATAGTAATTGATGATGAAATTAGGGAGAAGGATGGAGGCAATATAGATCGCTGGGGAGATTAGAATGAATAGGGGGAGTGCTGTGGAAGCAGGTGTGTGTGTGTGTGCGCGCGTGTGTGTGTGTGTGTGTGTGTGTGTGTGTGAGTGTGTGTGTGGGCAGTGGGTGAGTCACTTCTCAGAGTTCAATTACGAGTTTCAGTATAAGAAGTTCTGACCTAAAAACAGTCAGCTGAATGCGACAACAACGTACTGTACGTATGACTTTGACATAAAAAAGCTATTATGTGATTATTATTCTTTTTAAATACACAATCAAGTCAACCCCAAAGTCAGACACAATCGCAATCTGAAGCATGATGGAGAACCTAGGATTAAGAGTGGGCGGGTGCAGGTTGTTCATCATTTGAGGCCTCGCACACAGTTCTTCCATCAACCACGACATCAAACATTGATTTGGAACCACTTGTAGTTTCTGGTTGATATAACAAATTTTAAAATGTAGAGAGCAGCAACATGTTTCTCAGTGATGTCTCCACAGACGCTGAATTCAAATACACACCTTCCTGATAGTGTGTAGGTCTCCCTTGTACCTCTAAAACAGTCGTGACTCATCAGAGCATGGACATGGGCCTTCTGAGGTGTTGTTATTATTGGACTCACCATGTGCATTAGCCCATATTTATAACCATATTTATACTGATATTGTGCAATAACTGATATTCACCTGATTTCCATATCTTTGTACATATTTCTTTATATATTATTGGACTCCGGACTCACCATGTGCAGTAATTCCGTGCAATAATTTCCTTCTGTGCAATACCCCATATTCAATGTTATTATAGAGCAACAACTCGGAGCACAGGTTCACGTACACTAGTACATATTGTTATATATATTTCTTATATTTTTACATTGATGCATGTATTCTTACTATAATTGTCTACTTACTCTTACTTATTCTCCCTACATTGTTCTTTGTTCTTTACCCTGGTAAAATTTGAGTAGGAGCGGCTGTGACGAAAAGTAAATTTCCCCTTGGATCAATAAAGTAATTCCGATTCTGATTAGTGGGGGTGTCTTTGGGTCCTATAAGTTGAGGGGAGGGGCCTCTATAGTGGATCATCCCACAGATACTTGATCAGTTTGAGATCTAGTGAATTCGGAGGCCAGGTCAACACCTTGTGCTGCATCTTTTTGTGAGTTGTCCCTAAAGCGGTTTTGTGCGTGTCTGTGTCAGGCTGCTGCCATCGAGGAGTGTCACTGGTATGGGGGGTGGGGGTGTCTGGTCTGGTCTAGGTGGGGGCAGCATGTCTAAGTAACATCCACATGAACAAATGCCAGGTCCAGACTTTTCGTAGCAGAACATTCAAAGATGTTATTTACTTCTCCTGTCGGTGGTTTTAATGTTGTGGCTGATGGGTGCATGTCTCTGGTAATCTGCTGAACCTGGAGACTCTGTAAGGTAATAAAATAAACGTGCAGGTAGAACATCTCTGGCCATGCAGCGGGTTTATTGCGTCGGTTTGACGCTGCAAGACTGAAAGGAACAGGACTGAAAATGGATCAAATGAAACGTTTTGTTGGTTTTGTTTTATACTCATTTACATGACAAAACACCCAACTGTCACAAGATGGTCTGTGTTATTTACTGTATCAATACTGCAACAAGTACAGCACCTTTGTGTCGCCTCAGCTGGCGATAATGATTAAACGGGCGTTTATTAAAACAAATATATCTCAGATCGCTTCTTTAAAGTTCACGAGGAAGTCATGTGAGAACAGGGTAGAGCTTTTCCAAGCCTAATTATATTTGTGATTTGTGGGGTTTTGCCAGGCCTGCTGTCTTTTTTTTTTTTTTTTTTTACAGAATTTACAATCTGTAGTCTGCAACACTGCCAATAAATTTGGTCCACAGCTACAGTATGAGAAAGCAAACAAATGCGCGGCGGACAGGACAGGACAGGACAGGAACGGCGCGTTTCCCCTGTGACACCTCGACAAGACGACACAAGCCATAAATCACACACAGCGTGTCAGCCAGGTAGCCAGTGAGATGTTTAGTAATTGAGGGAGTCAGACTCTCAGCCAGTCAGCTGGGTAAACAGCCAGTTAGTCAGAGAGTCAGTCGGGCAGAGCTGTGGCTGTCTGTGGATGTAGTGAGAGTTAAGTGGCCACAGCCTGCTTTACTCCGTGTCACACTAATCCACTCAGCTAATGGAGTTTTCTGCAGCGCTCTGATGTTACCTGGCAACGCCGCTTTTCTCCGTCAGTCAGACAGACATGGGCTAGTCAACCAGCCAGTCAATTAGCCAGTCACGCTCTTCTGATTAGATCAGATGGAGCATTAAGGGTCCCTGGGGGGGGGGGGGGGGACTGAATCGATGCAGCAGAGACAACGTGGGATATGATTTGATCAGCGAGCCGACGGCAGCGACAGCATGTGGGAAAATATTTAAAACAGGAGCTGTGAAGTAATCACATCCGGTCTATGATATAAACACGCTTCACACAAAGAAGAATGAAGACAAACAACGGATAAATTTGGGCTTATTGTGTGTCGTAAAACAAAATGACACACAGCTCCGGGGAAGATTTAGAGGATTCATCTACCCTGTGGCATGCACACATAAAAAAAATGTAAAAAATTAGGCAAATATCATCCTCAGATTCTTCTTAAAACTTTACTACTAATCATTTTTAATTACATTAAAAATATAACACAAACAAATGTGTCGTGTAGAATATGTTGAGAGAGTCCAGATTTTCCTTTTTGTCCATGAAAAGCAGGTCTCAATCTCCATCCATTAACAAATAAAATGAAGTTGCAATTGTAGATTGACATATACACCGATCAGCCATAACATTATGACCTAATATTGTGTAGGTCTCCTACAGGGCCTGCTTACTTACTTCTGTCAGTGGTTTTAATGTTGTGGCTGATCAGTGTACATACAACATAGACAAGGGCTCTTCAGTGTTTTTCAGGACCCCATACCTACTATATGTGTTCTATATTAAACTAGTGCTATTATTATCATAACTTTGCATTCAGTATTAAACTATCCCTTATCCCTTTACCATAACATATTGGATTCATGTTAATGTGTATTTAATGAAATTTAAATTTGTGGGAGAAGCTAAAAAATGAATAAGTAAATACAAAAAATGTGTAATCAACCAAAGATTTTGCGACCACCCCTGCAGTACCTCCGCTGACCCCTAGGGGTCACGGAGCCCCGTTTAAGACTTGCATATCTATTTTTGTGTGTATGACGACATATTTGACTCTTACAGGCATTTTACTCAGGTACTAGCGGTATTCAAAGTGAGCTAAAATAAATATGTGCATACCTGATACAGAACATTAGTCATAGCTGGTATTCAGGACATTATCACATCTAAAAAGGCCGACGACTACTAACTGTGTAATGCGTGCTTGTGTATTGCAGTGAAAGGCGCGTGGTCATGCTGGTCGTCCTGGTCTCAGTGCTCGGTGGGTTGCGGCGGCGGCCACTACCAGCGAACGCGCTCCTGCAACAGCCCGGCTCCGGCCAACGGAGGAGACATCTGCATCGGGCTGCACACCGAGGAGGCCCTGTGCAACACGCACACATGCGACGGTAAAGTCACGCACGAGCCCCAACTCACGTCACGCCGCCGCCGCTTTTGTGTGCTTCCATCACCTCCAGGCGGGCGCCCGTCTCCCACGCCGTGCCATTTCTGCGCCGTCCCCTTTACTAAATTGCATCTTTCATCTCCTCCTAATGAATAAACCAGGTCTTGATATGTGTGAAAAGATAAACAGAGTCATGCGGCGAAACAAGCAATCCTCCCACCGTGTCGCTTCCCGCTGTGGAGCTCTGAGCACCATGGCAACCTCTCTGGAAGTGTTTTAAAAAGAGATCCACTTGGGTTGGTGTACATATGCAACTCTTACATCTTCAATTTACACAGTGGTTGTCTGATGTCACCACAGAGCAAACAAACAAGAGTAAAAAATCTAATATGTTCATCTGCATTGATGGCGCTGTTTTTGCACAATAATTATTATAGTCATGCAAATCAGATGATGTTAAATTACCCCCAAAAAACGTCTTTTCTCACTCTTCTCCCACCCAAGAACTATTAGCTGCACAGCTTTATTTGTCCAGGTTCTGGGATATCCATCCACCGATGGTATTTCTGTTGCTACCAGATGCGTTTCAGTCATGAAATGTTTTCTAAAAATCCTCTAGTGCGGAGGTTTTTCAACGTTTTTTAAGTCCAAGGACCCGCAAACTCATGGAGAGATTAAGTAGGGACCCTCTACCTCCTATATGTGTTCTATATTAAACTAGTGCTATTTATAAATATACAATATTATCACATTGTGCATTCAATAGTCACCTTATCCCTTTACTAAAATATGTTGGATTCATGTTAATGTGTATTCAACAAAATTTAAATTTGTGGGGGAAATTAAAAAAAATATATATATAAAAAATGTCCAATCAACCAAAGATTGCAGTACCTCTGCAGACCCCCTGTTGAAAACCTGTGCTCTAGTCTTTCACGTGCTTTCATTTTCCTGTACACCATGCTACAAGGTGTGGAACAGTTAATCTTCTACCAAGTTCACTGTGGAGGCAAACGGAAATTAGTTTGAGCTGCTCTAAGCGCTGGAAAAAAAAAAAAAAAAAAAAAAAAATTAGCTCAGCGCTTCTGCAGACAGAAACTGTAAATTAATCCGCAGCTGCTGGAAGACTCAAAAATCCCGGAGGAATCCAGATGATTAAAAACAAAACTATCAAGATGCCATTTGCAATAAGTGAGAAAATATGAACGTGTCCTCTAATAGCCACAATAACCGTATCCACGAAGCCAGATTAACTGATGTATGCAACAACACGAGGTATTAAAAAATATTTGCCTTGCTTTTTTTTTCCCTAGGTTTAATCATGCTTATGATAATGTACAGATCAGCACATCTGGCTTCCCCACAAATTCCCTCACTGTGGACTATGATGTGAATTAGTTATAAAAACCAAACAAAACAAAACATTTAATTTGATCCATTTTCAGTCTTGCAGCGTCGAGCTTTATTACTTTGCAGAGTTTCCAGGTTCAGGAAATTACCAGTGGCATACGCCGATCAGCCATAACATTAAAACCAGTGACAGGAGAAGTAAATAACATAAGTTCAGTGTTCTGCTACGAATGGTTTTGTGGATGTTACTTAGACATGTAGCACCCAACTAGACCAGACTGCCACTGTTAAAATACTCCGTGGCTGACAACCATCTGTGCCACTGACATTAGGTTAAAGGGGTTAATGTCAAAATCAAGGAAGCTGAAAGTATCGTGGGAATCTTTGACTGAAATAAATAAATAAATAAATAAATAACATATCCTTGGTGAGGAAAGAATCTCCAGACCATGTGTCGCCAGCCTGTTGAGGTTTATGAAGACGCCCTCCCTCCTTTACTACCTTTCTGCTCCCACAAGGACACTGAAATATTCATGAAGGATCTGTCTGCTAATATAGGAGGATGAAAAACTTTAACATGGCGGCACATAAGGGCGTTCGGAAGCCCGACTCTGATTCTGGGGTTTAATATAAAACTGCCTTCGGTCTCAGGTCGTCACAGTGTCATTTCCAGCCTTTCTCTCTTTATTTTCCTGGAAAACAGACATTGTTCAGGTAAATATTAATCTTGCGTAGAGGATTTCTGCCTCAGTTGAAACAGTTGTTTCTTCCCCGAGCGTCATTTTCCCCTGAGGTGCTTCTCGTTTTGAATCAGTCCAACTGTCTCCCAGGGGGAGGCTGACCCTTACAGTCAGTGTGACTGGTAATTATGGGCAAATCAAGGTAAATGGCGTTCTGTCTTTTTCCACCCTTTGCCAAGATGTTAATCAGCTTCCTTTATCAGGTTAATGGTTTCCTGTTTGACGCCGACCAACACGTCCAATTTAGCCCCGCGGCAGTCGACGGGCTAACAACCTCTCCAGCCCCGGCCCGTCTCCCCCCGTGCGCTCGTTTATCGACAGGCGCAACATCAGTCATCTATCTGGGTCCTCCTGGTGCGGCTGCCCTCTCCGCATGAGTAATTAGAGGCTGGCTGGCTGTCAGTCACGGGGATATTTGATGCCCCTGTCGCAGGTCATTTGATTAATGTCTCCACCAGTAATGGAGGACATCGGGAAGAACTGCCGGGGCAGAATACTAACGAGGAGCTCGGGGGCCTGATGGCGTTTCCCTCTGACTCAACAGTACAATCACGCAGGTCGTCCGGGTGACAAAAATAAATGGGAATAAATGAAGCAATTAAAGCTCGTTGTGGTGATGCACGGTTATTAAACGGGTTTAAGGTGGTCGGTGTTTTTTTTGTCTTTTTTTATTTTGTGTGTGTTTGTCTCGACGCTCATGCAGAAAGAAAGGAGCAGATGGTGGAGAATAAGCCGCCTGTTTGTGAGCAGCAGACTGATAGGAAAGGTAAAAGAGCCCCGTCCTCCGCTTCTTAAAGGTTCCCTCTGCCAAAACTGCACACTTGAGAGCACGCGGAATAACAAACCATGCTTTTTCCTTCAGCCTTTCATTGCAGTAGCCTGTGGTCCCTCCACTCCAGTGCTTTTAAATGCGGGGCAAGAGAGTGCAGCAAGTGCATGGTTCAAAGGAAGGTGGAAGCTGGAAGTTGGGAGTTTTCTCTTTCCTCTTGGGTAGGCGCCTTTGTTTACTGCTCGGTCGCCTGCTGCGGGGAAACGGCTCTAAAGCTTGGCTCGGGAGACAAACATCTCCACTATGCACTAAACAAACTCTTCGGGCTTTGCTCTTCCAATCCTGTTTACATCACAAACAGTCTTTGGTGTGTTCGGTTGATCGGAAAAGGTTAGCGGCCGCAGGTGGTCGCAGCTTGGGTGGGCGCTTTTTGGTTTCCAGGCCGGCCTTGAGTTTGATGCGGCCTTGTCCCTGGCACGGTTCTCTGGGTTTTTTTATTTTTAATTTATTATTTTATTCCATTGATTGACCTTTTTTCTGTGTCTAGGTGGCTGGATGGCCTGGTCGCTGTGGTCGGCCTGTGATGAGTCAGGCTTGCAGATGAGGAGTCGGGTTTGTGGTGCTCAGGGCAACAACCCCTGTGTGGGGAACAGCACTCAGCGCAGAGACTGCAATGAAATACCCGGTGAGTTAGCCAGTCCTCAGATGCACTCCCCCAACGTTGTCGGGAGAGGTCTAGGATGGCAGGTTGAAAGAGGGCGACGTCCTTTCCGCTTCTGAGAACATCACCGTTTCTTTTGTGTCTGTCATTGTCACAAAACGCAGCTCTTTTGGTTTATTTGTCACTCTTTTGGATTATTGCCTTTGTCACTGACAAACTGTCCGTTCACAAAGTGGAAGCAGGATCACACAAGGTGCTCGCTGTTCTGGTTGTTTGTATCTTGTTTGCCAGATTCTGTGTGTTCCATGGCCCAGTCACAATGGCAACAATAACAAACGCAAACAATGCGTCTGCAACGGTTCTCCGTCATTCAGGTCTTGGTATATAAAAATAAACTAACAGGACTTGTTGGTTTCCTTGAAAATGATTCAGTCTTCAGTTGTAAATATTCTTAAATCAGTTTCCATTCTAGTTCAGACCTTGAGACTGGATTCTCTGGATCTCTAGTTTACCATGCATTGAGGTAAAAATCAAACTAATTCCTCCCATTACAGGTGAGGTCTGTGGGAACCACCCATAGATGTTCCTAACGGAAACCAAAAATCCCCATCAGTCATTCAGAACTGAAGAAGAAGAATGATAGTCCTGTTGCCTTCATTTAAATTTTTATTTTTTTTTTGGATGGGGGGAGAAAAAGAAGTCGTCTAAAGGTCAAGACTCCAGCAGCACATACAGGCCGACGGGTTTTCCCTTCATTAGGATCATCAAAAAACACTCTGCAAACAATTTGAATTATGTATGAAGTATTAGAATTACTGTAACTCACCAATGGCCAAAATTCAAATTGTGGCTCAACACTGGGAAGTTGCACTTTCTGGAAAAGAAAGAAAAAAAGCTGCGTTTACAGTAATGATGACGCACCGCTGCTTTTGGCTGTGTCTGGTTGGTGAGGTGAGGGGGGGGGGAGACTGACGCAAGACCGGGGAGACAGCAAGAGAGAGCTGTTTGGAGGAATTTGTTGGAAAAAATGAAGTTAGCTACACCCTTGAGATGTTGCGAAGGTCTTCCAGACAAAAGCACAACTTCCCAGTGTCCAGCCACACTTTGAATGTTGTCAATAGAGCGAATCACTGTGAGTAACAGTAATTAAAATACCACATGCTTTAGCGGATTGATCGTGTGTCATGTGGCTGAAAATGTGGGTGGTTTCAGGCCGATCACTGGACCAGACAGCTGAAAGAGTAGAGAAATGTCCAGTAGAGATGAATAATAATAATCAGATATATAAGCACAATAAAAGGAATAAAAACAGCATATAATAAAAGATGGCCCTGGTGATGCTACGAAACGCATCAGTCTAATAAAGCTGTTCCTTATTCTACAAATGGTGCTGGAGTGTTAACCCTTCTGCTTTTTTAATTAATTAGAAATAGTTTTCAGATGTCCACCTAATGAAATTGGATCAATATATCTGGATGGAGAAGATTGGAGAATTCCATCGAACGTTAAGAAAAAACTTAAGCTTTATATCAATATCAGTTTTAGCTATGCAAAAAAAAAAAAAAAAATCAAACAGGAAGGTTTAGTGCTTTGTCATCCATTGATGGCTGTCGAGATTTACTCATTTTTTTTGCCAAATTTTCATTGGCAGCATTATTCTCTCGTCATTTCGGGACCCGGCTCACCAAATATTTTCATCACTCACCAGTCTGCATCCTCACCATCCTTCATCACAAACATCCATTCACAAAACCACGTCTTATTTGTGTAGCCGACATCCTCTTTGTGCACTAAACTCATCCGCTCCTGCTAATTAACCGTAATTACGTCCATACGAATGCGATAAGTTGGCTGTTGACCCCGGCGGTCTCGGCGGCACCTTGTTATGCAGATGTCGATCTCGGAAAGTTTTTCCTGAAATGATCTTTCATGGCCTGCCAGCGCAGACCTCCCCAGGCTCAGAATCCCTAATGAGTCCAGACGAAGGCGATTAATATTAATGGGTTGTCACAACACCAAATCACATCTGATTTTATTGCAAATTTCAATGAGGCGCTGGATGAATTTGTTAAGGTCACTCGTGGAGGAGATGCAGCTGTGAGGAAGCTTGAAAATTAGCTAAAAAAAAAAAAAAAAAATTCATTAGGAAATATGGCGCCGCAATTAAAAAGCTTTAAAACACACACACACACATACACACACACACACACACACTCACTCTCTGAAGGAGGAAGCAGAAAGACAGACAGACTGAACGTGTTGTACCTGTAAATTATTGTCCTTCAGTTAAGTGTCTCTAACAGCAACAAGGAACAGGAGATGTTTTTTCCCATTTCTCTGAAAAGTTTAGGAATTCACTGGTACAAAAAAAAACACACAAATCTCCATGGACCCTTTGTGCAACACTGAGGAGACATTTCAATTTCTCATCCACCATCTTCCTTCCTGCATGTGTCAACACCCTTGATGTTGGAGTCGGTGGTTGCTGCGTCCTGAAGGCTGTTTCTCCAGGGACTGTGTGTGCGCGTGTGTGCGTGCGTGCATGTGCGTTTGTGTGCGTATGCATGCCCGTGTGTGCGTCTGACCGTTTGTGTTCCTCTCCTCTCTGCAGTCATCCTCCCTGCATCTGGTTTTGATAAGGACCAACACTGTGGAGGTAAGTGGATTAACAGCTGCCTCCGGTGCGTCGCTGCGTGCACGTTCCGTTTCTCTTCTTTCACCCCCGTGTGTTTCCACAGACGTCTGTCCATAGCGTGTCTTTTCATGCGTTATATGTGCATTTTCACGAGCGTTATCTCGGTCACTCCGGGGGAGGAAGGAAAGTATTCTGCTTAATGTGCCAAGAGCGCATCAAATGAAACGGTGGGACGTACGAGTCCAAGATGCAAACGCATCCAACGCATCCAAATAACATGGGACGAAAACACATGCGAGACTTAAATCAGCCAGAAACTCTAAGTGAAGTTATATTTATGAGTCGTCTTGAGGGGAAAATGTTCTGTTCATAATGCCTGAACGGACTCAGTTTAGTCAGAAACACTTAGGTTCAGCAGGGTAATATGATATTAACCCAGCTGGACACCACTATAATATAAGTAATATTGCATATGAATGGTTCTTTTTCGTAATTTAATCAGAGACTGACCAACCCGAGGAGCACTCGTTCACTCTGTATTTTGGAACGCAGTTCAGGAGGCCGGACGTAATAAAATGTCAGAGAAGATTACGTTTGAGAAGAGAGTTTACTGTTAATTGTTCTTGTACTGCAAGATTATTTTTGATATCCTTCCTTTATTGGACAGATAACAGGCTACAGGAATATAGAGACGTTCCTCATCAACGTAAAATACCGTAAATAAGTAATATAATAATATAAATATAATATTTTATTTATAATGCACTTTACATTTTAAGGACAAAACAACTTTATGTAGCTTCAGTTCAGACACAAAACTTATTAAAACTTAAAACTTATTGTCATATATGAAACTGATAGGCTCGTCGTTGCACTGTTTAACTCTCCATTGTTCATGCACTTTATTTGCTATTCAAAGGCTTGTAAGCTACAGTTTGCACTGTCTCAATAAATGAAACTAATTGTCTCACCACATCTTTAATTAATTTTGTCCAGAGCCTTTGCAACCCCCCTGCAGCACCTCTGCAGACCCCCTAAGGGTTCCAGACCCCCTGTTGAAGACTTACGTTCTAAAGAAATATCAGGCACATTAACTTAACTTTTCTCTGAGCCTCTGTTAAATTGTCAGTGTTCAGCTGGTTTGCATGCTCTCTTTGAACTAACTCCTACTCAGTAACTCCAGCAGAGGAGCAGCCACAGCTTTAAGGTCTGTACATCAAACGAAAGGAAAACTCACTTTTGCTTTTAGAACCGATCGGCTGGTATGAACCTGTTAATTCAATGTTAAGGGCACTCAGCTTGACATTTGGAAAATGTGTGAACTTTTAATCATCGATACTTGCATTTATCCAAGTGTGCAGATGCTCTTTTTCACACATTTTTATATATGGTTTTCTGGTATTTCTTGGCATATTCTGGTTGTGAGTGCGGTGATTTGCTCGTGGCTTTTAATCTACAGGCGTTTGAAACCTCAAATTCCGTCATGCAATCTGCTGCACTGACGCCCTGTGTCGTCTTCAATCCCCAGCGTTCACCTCCATCCATCTGATCGCCACGGGCGTTTCCTGTTTCCTCGGCGCGGGCCTGCTGTCCTTCCTGATCTACGTGTACTGTCAGCGCTTCCACAAGCCCTCGCAAGAGTCGGCCATCATCCACCCCACCACGCCGAACCACCTCAACTACAAGGGCAACACCACGCCAAAGAACGAGAAGTACACGCCCATGGAGTTCAAGGTACGAGATGTGCTGTGCGGAGAATTGGTGGCGCACAAGTGAATGTTTTCAATTCAAGTCTTTATTCTTATATTAGGAGAAGAATTAACATTTATTTCTATTCTGCTTGGTCGTATGTGGGGCAGCAGTAGCTTTTTGAAGCAACCAGAGCTCAAGAACAATGCTACTTAGAGTGATTCTGACTTTTGTGATAGAAACTTCAGGTTCTTGGCTTTCAAAAGAGACCGAGACCATGAATGAGCTCCAAACTGTTCATAAACGGCAGTCAGTTTATTCGGGTTTATCCTAAATAGGCGTTTTTTTTTTTTTTGGGCTGGAATGATAAGAGGCTTTTAAGCCTTTCTACCTGCACACTAACCAAAATACTCATGAATAGGGCTCATTAGCTTATTTTTTTATATTTTTATTTTTTTGAAGCATTACTCGGCACTCGACCTTCTGCTGCCGTTGGTCTACTGTGCGCTAAACACTGAAACTATTTGTATTCAGTTGAGTTCATAGACTTTTAGTTTAATTTCCCGTCCTGTCCTCTGATACTCCCATTGCTATGTTCTCTTATTGTTGGTTATTTAAACTCTGGGAGATTATCACTGATTGATTTTATTTTCTCAGTCAAGAAAGCAAAAGATTTTCAAACTATCCACGGCCTGAACCAGTGGGTTGAGTTTTCTTTTTTTTACACAAATCCTAATATTTGATGTATCACGTTTAGTTCGTTGGCTGCTGCCCATGTTATTTCTCAGTGGAATTTACTCCCAAATTATATTCTCTTTTTTCCCCCTATTCTCTTATCTTCAAAAATTAAATGACTTTCTTCTTCCAACTTTATGATTTTCAGGGGCTCCTTTAATGACAGATCGATCTCTTATATCCCACTGAATGTCAGTGTTAATTAAGTCCTGTTGGGTTCATAAATTATTTATGAATTACGGTTAAGTGGCCGTGCACTTGCCAATCAAATACTTGCACAAGGACAGAATGCCGGTTGACTCGGGTCCACCTTAAAAAAGTCGAGGCAGATTTACGTGCTCATTAACATTTTGGTAAAAGTCCATCTCGTACGGCGGCGTGCTGTTATTTATTTGAACAGAACCAAAGTGATGTGAACCTTTCCCACCAGCTGGACAGAAACCACGACGCCCCATCCTTGCACTTTTCATCGCGTCAGCCTCCTAAAAACTTGTTGCCTGATGTGTTATTGTCGTGGCCGCGGCGTGGATGTTGTGTTGAGAGCCTGAACTCATTAGCTCTAACGACCGGAGCGAACCAGGAGGGGAGGTGGGGGGGGTGCAGACTCTGCTGGATGAGCAGCCGGTGTCACCGTGTGCTGCTACATCACTATTTATACAGTTGGTGCCCCCCCCCCACCCCCACCCCGGCCCCCTCTCCTCCAGGCCAATTTATGTTGCCCAGCGTTGTGTATTTCACCGACTCCAACCTGATTATATTCCTGCCCTGGTCCCCAGAGCTGTTCAGATGGATTACATTAGTCTAATGCTTCCCCTGGAAAGTGTTTCACCTTATGTTCGGCTTTTACCAGAGGGTTCGCAATTGCATTAGAATAAAATGTAGGTTTTAGACTTGTTTTTATTTAAGAAAGCTCCAATGAATTGCTGCCATCTCATATATTAGAGCGTTGAGTGTGCTTGAGAACTAAATTAAATTTGTTAAATTGGTTTTTCTTTCCTTACGAATATACTAATACACATGCTAAAACCCACCAAAGCTACTGGTGGTGTTTTATTCCCCTTCGCTCCCGTCCATAAATGTACATGTCATACACAAAATACAGATAAACGTCTTCTTCCTGAAATTAAATCCTCATACGCTGAACTGTTGAAAGTCAACGTCCGCATCTTAAAATTAGAGGTGGGCATTGGCAATGAGTTCACGATACGATACGTATTGCGATATTTGAGTCACGATACGATACATTATTTTGATATTATGATATTGGGAGCTATTGCTGTATATGCTACGTAGTTCACTGAGAAATGTTGAATGCAGCTTCAATACAAGTTGTATATATGTCCATCAGATGACAGTGGTAATTCATTGGACAAATTAAGTCAAAAAACAATATTAATCCACATCCAATTTATTGCACTTGTACAGAAGCAGTGGTGGTGGAGGTGGGGAAGTCGTTCACAAGTATTGTGATATATTGCCATATCAGTATTTTTTCCCGCCCCATAGGTTGCTGCACAAGGATCAAGTGCTCATTAATAATCTAAACCAGAGGTCTTCAACGTTTTTCAGGCCAAGGACCCCCCCAAACTGATGGAGAGATTAAGTAGGGACCCCCTACCTACTACTGTATATGTGTTCTATATTAATCTCCTAATGCTATTTATAAATATGCATTATTATGATCATTTTGCATTAAATATTAAGTTATTCCCTAGCCCTTTACTAAAATATGTTGGATGCATGTTAATGTGTATTTAACGGAATTTAAATTTGTGGGGGAAACATGAAATATTCTAATCGACCAAAGATTTTGCAACCCCAACTTCCCCCTGCAGTACCTTGGGTTGCAGACCCCCTTGTTGAAGACCTATGATTTAAACATTTAGGAAAACAACCAAAAAGCTGATTTTGGAAATTGTAAAACTGGTTTAATTCAGAAACGGGATGATTGTACGTTCACTGCTGTGAGTGAGAACGTTAAGACAATTTAACTTAGGTCATGTTAGTATGTACACAAATGAAAGCGTAAAAAAAAAGTGTGCATGCAAAAATGAATTCCCAGAATCTCCAAATAATGCATTTAATGTGTTGTTCTATAGTCTGCAGGAGCGGTGTCTTAATTCTCCCATTCTTCTCTGCTGTGACATTCCAGACACTGAACAAGAACAACCTGCTCCCAGATGAAAGGTCCAACTTCTACCCAACGCCGCTCCAGCAAACAAACGTCTACACCACCACCTACTATCCCACGGCGCTCGGCAAGTTCGACTACCAGCCCAACTCCTCCCCTTCGCCGTGCAGAACCTACAACCACAGTAACAACAGCTGAGACAACCTGCTCTCAAACCCCCTCCCCTCCCCTCCCTACCCCCCTCCACTCCCGGCCCAAAACGGACACCAGCACCACAATGCCATGGTGACATGACTGAACCAACATGAACTGAAGTGTTAGTCAGAGCTCGGCTCGTCCTCGCCATCGCCCCTCTCTTCGCTCCCGTAGTCTCTTCTGCATGGTAGGGTTTGTGTTTTCAGGCTCGTTTGTGGAACTTTCCATCAGGAGACGTGAGTTTGGACAACGACGCCCCCCGCGCCCCCCCGTAAGAATCATGAACTTATGCAACCAGCTGGGGACGGTGTTATTGTAAGGGCCCCCGACTGGACATGGCAGTGTCAACTCGCGGCTTCACGCGGGAAACTAGTGGGAAAACTCTGAGACGATGAGTTCTGGCTTTTAGACGGATTATGACCTCACCACCACGGCGGTGCAGGTGTCGGCCCTTGGACGTCCACGATTCAAACAAAAACATGAAGGAAAAGCACGTCTCTGCAGATCTGGGTCCTTTACAAACCACGTACTCGGGCTGTAACGAGACTCTTCGACAACAAAAGCAGTTACAGAGAACAAAAAAATGGCGCAGAGCACGACACCAACAAAAGAGAAAACTCAATGAAGTCGATCGTGAAATAAATTAGAGATCCATATCAGCTTTTTGGGGGGGAGGAAATGCACGCCCTCCTTTGTTTGGTGTTTCCAGAAAAGATAAGAACTCTGGAGGTGATTGAGGTTCACAACCCTCGACGTCGCCCTCGGAGACAAATATTCCGCAAACCTGCTTATGATCAAAAGTCCCACGCCGGATGTGTGGGGACGAGGACGTTCGCTTCGTCAAAGTCAAAGCCAGGAGTGTGGGGGGAGCATTCTGAACTGTAAAAGCTTTGGGAATGCCGTGGGTGCCTGTATGCAAATAGAAGGGCAGGGGCGTTTTAATTTCTATTATCTTACGTTTCGAGTTTTTTTCCAGGAACAGTAAAAGACTTCTGGAAGAGAATTGATTGATTCTCCAATGGATGCATCAAATCTACTGAGTGCTAAAAATAGCTCGGTGGTCATATCAAATATGGCCAGTGTGCTGAATAACTGGATTGGGTTTTGTATGACGGTAGAATAATAAGCTAGTAGACGGGCACTTGTTCTTCTTTTTTTTATTATTATTATTTGAATGTTTTTTTGTTTTTGTTTTTTTTTAAGATAACTGTTTCGTGCTCAGATGAGCTGTAGCATAGGAGGACATATTTTGCTAAGATATAACTGATTAATTCTTTGTTTCTTTAATTCACTGAACGAACACATTCCTTTGTTTTTTGGTCACTCCTGCAGCTTCACAACCATCGCCTCTCTTCAGTACACGAAATGTTGACAGAAAAATAAAACTATGAATTTAAAAAATAAAAAGAAAAGATTTGGCCTCAGTTGATAAGAAAAAAGACTAAATTCTGCTTAGAAGTTTGTCAGTGCGGCGATAAAGAAAATGAATGCATGTGTGTGAGGAGTACTGTTTTAACTGAGCAAAAGGGGTCGGGGGGTTGTTGCTGTATTTTATACAATGTAAATGCTTTCATACATGTGGCGACGAGGTCTGTAGAGGCGATTTCTTTTCGTGTATGGCTGCGTTTCCCACATCGTGTCACACACCGTGCATTCTGCTGCTTTTTCTATATTTCACGTATGAAGATGACGCCGCTCCTCCGGCTCCCGCAGAGGTGGAATGGACATTATTTATAGTCACAGCTTGGTTTATAAATGGCATTTTCACAGCTATATTTTATTATTATTATTATTGTTATTATTATTATTATTATTATTGCCTGATCGATGAATGCTAACCCAGCAACGCTTTTCAGTTCAGCTAATGTACATGCACGAGATGAGAGCTCTATCTGTATATAGGAGCGACAGCCTTCTGCCCACTTAATGTCCCAGAAGAAGAGGATTGTGTAAATGTATCTGTATATTGTATAGCTAACACTGTTTGTTTAAAAAAAAGAAAAAAAAAAAGCCTTATAGTTGTTTAAAAAAGAAAATAAATAAAAAAAAGTGCAGCAGCTAAGTACACACCAACCATGAGGAGGTTTGTTTGGGGACAGAGCTCCACGACGTGACCCGCGACCTCTCCCAGCTGCTCAAACAGCGGATTTCAAAGGACAAGCGAACCTAGAATGAGAAATAACCGAATTTTTTGTACAACGCAAACGATCAAATAATTGGCTCCGAGCTGAGATCGGTCAGTTCTGAGCTCTGTCCCCTGCGATGTGAGGCTCTGTGCCCTTCTATGCAACTTACCAGGTGTACTGTTAGACCTGTCATGTAGACTGTAATCACTGCCTTTTAGACACTGTGAATTTTTTGGTACCCTATATTTTTGTATATTGTACATTATAAAAGGACAATAAACCTTGATGCCAACACAAAAGCGTGGCCTGCTGGACTCTGTTGGACTGAGTTGGTCTGGGTCTCCGGAGAACAGGGCTCCAGCGATTCCTTGCAGGTTTGTGTGAATGTGCTGGTCTGTGTGCGAGGATGTTTTTTTATGTCCATCCAGCAAAAATAAGCCCAAAACTCAGACCCAGAAAGTGTGAGAATTCGATAAACGGAGAACCCGGTAAGTTGAACGTGTCCTGAAAATGACACGGCCCATCACACGTGAAGCAGAACGGCCGTGGAGAAGCATCTTAGCTCAGGATCTGTTTGCAGTCTGGCCCCAAAACCAGAAAATACCACAGTCAGTATTTGGACTGTTACAGTTAGTTTTGTCTCGGTGTTGGTTCGTGTTCAGTCGTCGCTGTTTCCTCATCCATTGTTTTTCAGAAGCAGCTCAAGAAGCAGAGCAGTTAGTTTAGAGCAGTTTGTATGTTGTATTGTAATGTGTTTCTGCACACGCAGACCTGTTAAACTGAACCACATATATTTCCTTTAACGTTACAGTCTGAGTGGGCGGAAACAACCTTTTGCACATAAATAATACACCAGTATCTTCAGAATAAACAGCTCCAGTCACTTATGTTAATTCATTATCATTTCCTAGTTAGGTCAACTCTAATCAAGTTTGAACGTTTGTTGAATAGAATCGTTATGTAAAAGTTTGAAATAGTCTCTCCTTTCATAGATTTCAGTTTAAACTGTGGCTGATGATTACACTGGAGTAAAAGGTTTTGTTCATTCAAGATTCAAAGAGTTTATCGTCATGTGCGCTGTGTAGAAACATGTTTCCCTGTATGTCTTTTGCAGTCCAATCCAAATGCCTAACCATATAAAATATAAAATAAAAGTCTTAGAAATATAAAAAGATACATATACAAAATATAAAATAACGAGTGCAAATAGCATCAGGGGGAGCTCTACCTGCTTAAGCTTCACTGTTGTGGAGTTGTTCCGCTGTCCATCTTTACACAGTCTATGGATGGAACCAATGTTGGGATGTCATTCTTGCTAAACCAGCTTGATAAAAAAAATAAATAAATAAAAAGGCTGGTGAGTCTCTAAGGGTGAAGCTTATCTTCGGCAAATGAGTTCAAGCACTGCATGCACATCTGCAGGACAAGAGTTAGCGACGACTTGGACTCCAGCGCATATCTATTAACACTGCTAGAAGCCTCCCTGCCATTAGCTGAGCACATCCGAACTACACACCACGCTGATAGAGCCACAGCTTTCCTCCCCCCGAAGCATGTCACAGAAGTGCATCTCTTCCTCTTCATCCCCAGAACAAATGACTGCGGTGCTGGAATACTTCGCTGTATGAGAAGAGGGGGAGATGGATGAGCCAAACAAGCCAAGTAGTCAGGGTGTGTCCAGCAGAGTGCCCGTGGATCACTGCCGGTGCCAGTGGCCTAGACATCAGTGCTTTATCACCACACCACAATGACTCCGCTGCTGTGCAGGAAATCAAGATCAAAGCCCGAGTACAGCTACTGTCACAGGGGACAGGTGGGGACCCCGAATAAAACATTCTGTGTACGTTCTGCGTCTAGTCCTCACATAAATAACCGAGTGCACTTTTTGTATTTCACGGTGGGGCAGCTATATCACTATATTGTCAGAATAGAGAGCGGGACACACACACAAACGCACGCCCATTATTTCCCATATCCCCACTGTACGCGTCCTTCTCATTTGCTTCAATGCAGCCCCTCTGCTGCTGCACCTCTCAATTAGAGCAGCCTCTCTGCAGTTTTATTAATGGTCGCAGTGAAAGCATTAATCAGTTGGTATTCTGCTGACAGACGGATGCAGTGATCGGCATCCTGGCAGGCGGCCACGAGGAGGTCTGCAGGAGGGGGCTGAGGGGCTGGAGGCAAGGAGGGTGGAGGGGTTCACCGATAAGATGCTGGAGGAGAAGAAGTGGGAAGGACGCGAGCTCAGTTTTATAGCTGGGCCTCTGTACGACAGTGACGAATGAGAATAAAGAGAAGGAAGGAAAACTTCGGTTTTGTGGTGATCACCAATATCAATGAAGAGTCTTTTTAATGATTTTAACACAGATAGCAGCTGTATGAAAAATTAGTTTGCATCTCCGGCAAACAGTGGACGGCACCGAGAGTCACGTTTATCATGGACTATCTCTGAAATTACCTGTAGGGCCATTGTTTACACACGTGTTAACATCTAAGATGATGAAATGACTCGATAAGGAGTTAAGTGATATTAAAAGCGCAGAAAAATAGTGGAGCCAGTTTTCACTTGGGAACAGTTCATTTAATACCTCTCGTTATTTGCCACATTACAGAAAATGACTTTTGTTGGTGCATACTCTGCCGTGACTAGTTTAAATAAAAGCAGCAAAAACTACCGAACATCGAACGTGAATGCATCAATTAAAGCTGCATTTGCGAGAGAAACTGGACACAATATTATATCAGCTGATCAGCCGTAACATTAAAACCACCCCATAGCAATGGCACCACCAGGATGCAGCCTGACACAGACAACCGGTTTAGGTGTTGACCCAGTCTCCAAATTCATTAGATCCCAAACAGAGACACCTCCATCCGACCAAAAGGACCAAAACTCCCCCCACTAACAACATCCTGTCGCCAGACGCCCTCAGAAGGCTTATGTCCATTCACACAATATTAGGAAGGTGGTCATAATGTTATGCCTGATTGGTGAATAGCATGGTGGTGGCTTTAATAACTGATTATACAATTTCTCCTCATGATACAGACACTTTTATAATAAATGCGACCAGCAGGCCTCTTCTCATCTGATAACCCTCGAGCACCCAGCACAGATCATTGTCATTGCATAATGTGACCGTCTGATATTTATTCTGTGTTGTCCTGTTTACGGAGCAAACAGCCGGTTGTTTTTTTGATGTGTGCTGTGCTGCGTCCCAGGAGGGCGGCCCACCAGACAGACGTGTCTGTGTTCTCGCACGACGACACAGGATGGGCAGATCACACGGCGTCTGAAGTTCCAGCCAGAGAAAAAAATGCCGTCATCGTCTGCAGGGATTGAGAATCCGTCCGTCTGTCTCCTGCTGCCGACGCAGCTCTGCCTCCCGCTCCGCGGGAAAACAAGGTAATTGTTTGATATGATCTGTCGGCTTAACATTAATCCACTGGTCAGTTGTTGCTGTGTGTAGAGGTGCGCTGTGGGCAGAGGCAGCCCAAGAGGAGCTTAGAGGGATTTGGAAATGTAAACACAGGAGTCAAGATGTCACCAAAGTGAGATCAGCTGTAGACCCAAACCAAGCTTTTAAGTCTGTGCATCTAATCTGATACTGTTGATGTTTCATACAACAACACAGTTTGTTGGATTAACTTTGTAAGAAGGATCTGCACCTTCTGAAAAACTCTTATGATTCTAAGTTAAAGGTTGTCCTCACAAGGAGCAACGAGCAGCACTGTAGCATCGAGAGCAAACTGTAGCGATAATGCGCTAATCTTTGCCACACCGAGTTGGACTCATCTCAACTTTGAGGGAATGCAACCGAGCCGAGGAGCGACGGGGGCTTTGGATACAGCTGACTGACACATGGAGCAGGCACTTGATTCCTAAAACTTTGACTGAAACTTTGATTCACATCACCAGCGCCCCAATACTGAAGGCTGCCTTGGCGTGTCAGATTAATCTCTGAAATATTTGAAGTGGAACGCATGCAAGTGGGGTTACCGAGGCTGCCGGAGCCTGGAAGGTCCACTGGCGACCATGTGCATTGCCCTATTTGTGGTGATTAGATGCCAATCTTCAGGGTGTTATGCCAAAGGTGCACGCAGAAATCAGTCAAGTGAGTTTTTTGTGGCAAATAATGTGTGTAAACCATGCCCTGTCACATCACAACCTTAAAACACACTCTTACACCAATCAGCCACAACATTAAAACCACTGACAGGAGCAATAAATAACAATGAACATCTTGTGACAATTCAAAGTTCTGCTGGGAAACTTTTGGACCTGGCATTCACTCATGTGGATGTTACTTAGACATGTAGCATCCACCTAGACCAGACCAGACACCTCCACTCCATAGCTTTAAGAACAACTGAAAAATATCTGTAGATTCACTAGATCCCAAACTCATCAAGTATCTGTGAGATGATCCATGGAGGCTCAACCCATAGGACCCAATGGCCTACACTAACAACATCCTGTTACCAGACACCACAGGACACTGACCAAACATTATTGATGGAGGTGACCATTTTCCCACCTGTCTCCTATATCTAGTAGGAGACAATACAGTCAATACTTCACAGATAGCGAAATAAAAATGCAGCATACAACTCTGCCTTCATAAACTAACGTTTAGATACACCTGTAGGCTGCTCCAAGTACCAAAAACGTCTTCAACTCTGGATCAGGCCTGCGTGAAGCCAGCTGTTAGAGGTCCTAAGGTCATGTAGTTGAAGGAGAAGTTGGGAAGCCCTCCCTGTATGAGGACAGGACGGGCGTCTGGTGCCACTAGTTAACCCCGGGGTGACAGAGAGGGATGAGCGTGAGAGACGGAGCCGGCAGTGATGGAGGGTCCTGCTCCTCCTCCTAATAAAGCAGAGAGGAGTGACCAAACGATGTTAAATCACCTCCCACGCCTGCCCCTCCCGCGCAGCCAAGCCTTCGCGGTCGGGGCCGTTAAAGCGAGCGAGGGGGCCCGTTTCCAAGCAGCCTCGTTTGAAAAACATTGAGGTTTATGGTAGTTGCGCGCCGCGGAGCCTGAGTGAGCCATTCGGCTTTTATTCAATCTACTTAACCAGCTGACGAAGGTTGTAAAGGTTGGCAGCCCCATTGAGCGGAAGCAATATTGATGACGGCGTCGTAAATAAAACTGCTGATAACACGGAAATATTGATGGGGACGCGGGTACCTCTGAATGTGGGGCAAGGCAACGGAACGTCACCTCTCCTCCTGCAGCCTGCTGAGGTATCCGAAACGTATAATGGAGCAGATTTACATCGCGCTCGCTCGTGCAGGGCTAAGGGCTCCCTTTATGCCGTCTGACATTTTGTCCAAATCAACTCGAGTCCTTGCCTCAATAAATTCTTCACGAGTGATCACCACCCGACTCTCCTTGTTGCTGGGTCAACGCATTCAATGCACATCCATTTACATTTGCTTTGCGGATCTTAAGTATATATATATATATGGCTTCAAAGGGTGACGTAGCAGAGCATAAAAAAACGCAATGCATTGTGGGCTTAGGGGGCGATTGGAAAGTCTGTTTACGTTGCTGCACTTGTGCTTTGTTCTTCTCCTTTTAGCATGCTAATGCTAATGTTAGTGATATAAAATGGTGCAATGAGTGTGAAGGAGCCGCTCTTCTCTTCAGCTCAGACAACACACACAAGTGCATTCAAGAATATTTCACTTTTTAACAGTTTTAGATAACGCTCTCTTTGTGGCAACACCTGGGGCTGTGACTCCAGGAGACGGGTCGGTGAAATGACACCGAAAAAGTTGCTGCTGTTGGTGTTACCGTGAGACGAACGTACCGAAAAATTCAGGCTGGAATCGGCGATACCGATTCAATGCCGATACTTTGTGTAAATACACTCTAATGTGTCTGGTAAACCTAAAATAAAGTTGCTTCATAAAGAATAAGTAATTTATTTATTTTAAACTCTTGTATTTTATTGTATTAGCCGAGCTAATACAACGACAGAAAATCCAAACAGAGACACAATCGTACAGAAAATGTTGCTGTTTCAAACACTAAAAGTTACACTTTGAAATGGCGCAAACCATTTTGAGTTACGGTAACTCAAAAACGCCGATCTCTTTGGTTTCAAGGTGTTAAACTTCATAAACAACAACAAACCACGAAAATAGAACATGGGTATTAGAGTTTCAAAAAATGAGAAGTTGACGAAGTAATTGCACGTTCGCTTCAGAGCAGGCATTCAACGCGCGCTCCGACAGGGCTTTTAAGCAATTTCCCTGTCCTCGTTTGATGTCTCGCTCCCGCAGTGTCATTGAAGCACGACCACACATACATGTGCATCAAAGTCATTGTGTTCCATTAAGCGGCAATTTATTTCGAAGAAAAGCCGCTATAAGAAGGTCCGGAAAGTTTTCTCTCCTCCGTGCCCTCGAAACCCAGACGCTGCAACAACAGATTAAAGGCACATTTGAATCGTGCACAAGGACGAAGAGAGCGTTTAATTCGTAGTGGTGTGTTTATACAGAGCAGCGCTTGTATTGACCCCCGATGGCCTGTTTTTGCGCCACAACCCACTGTAGAGATAGACGGAGTAATGAACGGACTACGAGGTAATTTTTCAACACGGCTCCTTCTTTCCAGCCTCAGGGCGTTATTACCTCCAGTGCTAATTCAACTTCAGTCTTCCAACACCTCTCAAAACCAATCACTCAGACGTTCCGTAAAGTAATCAGCTCGAAATGAGTCACGCTGCATCTCTGTACCTGGGCCTGCTTTCAGAGGAAAGGTGCATAAAAAAGAAAAAAAACAACAACACATTTTTTTCCGTCGTGCTCATGAGCGCGGCGTGTGGGCGCTGAAGCCAGAAATGTGCAGAATTACAGTCTGGCTGTGCACAGCTCTGCTCTGCATCCCCAGTGGTGAAATCAGTCAATCCGGAAAATAGCTGCAAGCTTCTGGGTTCCTGAGCATCGCGGGAAGATTTGGCTACAACTTTCATCTCTGCTCGTCTGCTTCCATCCCCCTGGTAAAGCCCTCCGTGAGCCCGTGGAGCTCGAGGCAGAGACAAACCAGGGGCTTCGCTATGTTTACCCCAAACACACACACATACATAAAAAAAAAAGCAGGTTCATCGTTACAAGGTCCCTCGCCATGTTCCTGCTCTGCTCTCGTCGGTGTAGTGATCAGTTTAAAGGTTCGCGGCACCTTCAGGAACAGACTGTGTGCTGCTGTGAAATCACTGTGCATGAAAATGAAGCCCCACACAACACAGAAGAACAAAATTGTACACAATGTGCTGTACTGCAGGTGTTTGGAGGTTTTTGAAAAGTGAGGACATTTACTGAAGTTATTGTTACTTTAAAAGAAGCTCTTTAAAGATTTAAATAAAGTTGGGGAATGAGTTTGAGTCATTTACTGTTTATACTGTGGACAAACCCACCGTGACATCACCCATTGGGGGCGGAGCCTGCGGTAGCCATGTTGAATGTGCTTTACTCCGCCCACACTCGGATACTCCACATAAGGACATGGGGGTCGTGTCGGACATTAAGACCCGCCCACCCAACTCTCTGCTAACTGTTAGCTCTGGCTACTACCTTCCTAATAATGCAGAATTTTAAACCTTAATAAAAAAATAAACAAACACAGTTGTCATGAATAGTGAAATAAACCACTGAGACCAAAACCAGGCTGTAAACATGTTAGCTAAAGTTGAGCTTTTTAACTTTACTCCCTTTTGGAGCCTCAAGTGGCCACTCGGTGAACTGCTATTTTTTGCACTTTGCATGGGTTTTGTCACTCAGACTAGGAGGTTGCTGCATAGTTTGAGTTTGAGCATCTGCGCAATTTTCCCGTAGTACACTGCATATGTGTATTCAGTCAATCCCTGTTTTTCCTGACTAAGAGTTATGTAAATCACAGCATGATGAGCTAAAGCAGTAAAGCATCATATTCATCTGGTGATTAATGTCCTGTCAATCAACTGAACTCATGTCTCTGAGGGTCCTCATCTCCTGATGGGATCGAGTTGACATGAACATGAAATTGATCTCGCAGCACAGCATGGGAACATCGAGCGGTGATTAACTCTAATGGCTTTAATGAAATGGGAAAAGAGAGAATGAGACGTCAACGCTGAGTCTGAGCTGTACGACGGAGACGTGGACGAAATAAAGAAAACACAGGAAACATCTGTCCACCTGATCATTTTAAGATTATCTTTGCCTCGGGGATATTACTTCAACTCAAGGGTCACTTCTTAGCCAAAATATCGTGATCACATATGTTCTTAGGCGTTGTATACACACCGATCAGCCACATCTTTAAAACCACTGACAGCAGGAGTAAATAGCATTGACCATCTTACGACAATTCAATGTCGTCCTGGGAAACTTTTTATCCAAACTTTTGGTTTCACTCATAAGATGTTCTCTACTGATTGAAGTAACAGAAAAATAAGGAAAACATACATGTCTGAATAGTTTGTATGTCTGGGCTGCATATGCTGGACAAGAACTATTGAGCTACCTGACTATGGACCAAACTATTTTATGACACAACGATAATTTAGAGTTTCCTCCATTTGATTCCAGACCAGCAGCTGCAACTGAAAGTGCACATTAGCCTATGGAGCTGTAGCTTCATGCATCCTAGTTGTTTTCTAGCCAACACGTTCTGGCAGAGCTCCCAAAAGGCAAAGCTCTGCAGAACATCTCTGTCGACAAGTCAGCTCTCTTTAAGCTCTCTAAGCTCTTTTGCCTTAAAGTTTCTGGCCGAGTTGAGTTGTGAGGCCTTCGGGTCTGAGGCCAGACTTTCACAAGGGACAATATGAAGAAGAGGTGGAGTTTTGTGATGAATGTCCATCAGCTCTGGTTGTGACGGTGCTCCAATAATATATATATATATATATAAAAAGTTGTTTCATCCCAAAAAGATGTCACAGAGAAATATAATCAGTTCACTATCAAGACCACATCTCATTGGGTCGAGGGGGTTAGTAGGGAATGAGATGAAGGACCAGTGGTGACCAATAGTGTTCAGCTGGAGGAACCCACGGAGTTCTTACATAGTCTTATATCGTGGAAGTACTCACGCAGATGCTTTCTTATTTAACAACTTGATTCCAAGCATGCAAGCTTCTGTCAAAATCAAAAAAAGCTAAAAAAAAAAAAAAGGAAAAAAAAAGTGCTGTCTGAGTTGGAAAACATTGTTTGAAGATTGACTTTTTTCAAAATTTCATCTTTTTCCGCATAATTTCAACTTTTTCTCCTCGATGGAAAAAAAAATCTACTTCCTCTCATTTTTTCTATACTCCACAGAAGAGTATTGGGGCTTAATTAATAATGAATACTAAGAAGATAAAAATCGAATTGTGATTATTTATTATTTTTTTCTCGAAGTGCATGATGAAAAAACAATCTACCTCCTCTCATTTTTTTTTTTTTTTTTCTCATGGGTCGCCCTAACACTCTTCAGTATAACACATATAGGGAATCCACATTATAATAAAATCCAGACCACAAAATAAAACGTGCTGCATTCAGTCCACGGTGTGCTTTGTGTAACTCCAAAAAAAGTTCGAAAGTTCAATCTAAACCCAACCTAAGACCTGAACCTAAATTATATATTGTCATGAAAAAAACTTTCAAAATGAAGCAAACATTCCGCGATACAAACCAAGAAAAGGTTTAGTTGTGGGGCTATTTTATCCGGGCCTCTCATCTAATCCATTTCCTTTGAATTTTCACAAACAATGTGCTTTAAAACAATATGCAATGAAATCTCTTTCATTCGGTGGCGCCGAAGGAAACAACGAGGAAATGAAAGGTAATTTCAAGCTGCCACTTTCTTCTTACCAGCAGCAGCAGCAGCAGCAGTGGATTTAGGACCTGATGGAGAGTTGCTGGGGTAATTTGGTGTCTCAATAGCGACTTTTTTTTGTTTTTCCTTCAGTATCCATACCCCACACTTCATCCCTTTCTCAGCAACACGCCGCACATCCGCCGGCCGTCTCTCTATCACTGCGGCTGTTATCTGCAAACCTTCTGATGTCGACACCAGGCCGCTGATGGTTAACTGCAGCTGTGAAATCTTCGTGCTCTTTCACCGCGCCACCCGAAACCCGGTGGTAAATGAAACCCAGTCTGGAGAGGCTGCACCTGTAATTTTCTGTCCCGGTGGAGTCGCACACACAAGCTGTTTGAGCTTCCAGACGGCCGCAGAGAGCCAATCATCACTGTGACTTTTTGTTATTGTCCTCTGGACGCCGGGGCAGCGTGTCGTTTTTTTTTTGCAGTCAGTCAGCTCACCAAGTGCGGGATTTGATGGAGGCCGGCTTTCGTTTGGTGCCTCGGTTCAGACCCTCACCCTTGAAATTCCTGTCAAAACAATTTCACCTAAACACTAACGAGCATCAAGCGAGGCTGCGTTCAGAGCCGTGTCTGAACTCGGCACATCAACTCAATTAAGTTTTCAAATGCAGGAAATTAAGGATGATTTGATGCCTTTAGCCTTCATTTCATTCCTGCACCCCTCTTTTTTTCTGTTTTTTCTTTTTAGAAAAACAAATAAATAACTAAATGCCAAATTTTCTGGCAGCAGCAGATACCTCTGAGAGTAAACAATATCTCAGTGTAGAGCTTTGGAAGGACTACACTCGTGTTTTCTTGGTATTCCAGCTCCGGTGCTGCAAACAACTTTCTAAAAAGCCCTGCTTTCAAGTGGAGGAAGTAGCTGTAGGTCAGTTGCGCTGAGGTTCCCAATTACTCTGGTTATTTATTTATTTATTTTTTTCACTTGGCAAACAGATTGGAAGAAGAGGTAAAGTGGGGATAAAAGGGTTTTAAACGTAGCAAACTCATTTTTTTTGATGGCTGTTTAAACAGAGCTACAGTTTATTCAGATTTGCTCTTACATCGTGGTAGGAAGTCACGCAGACGCTTTCTTAAGCTTATCCCTGATTTAACAGATTGATTCCAAGCGTGCAAACACACGTACTGTTAACATCAAAAGCTAACAAAAACCTATAAAGAGCTATCTGAGTTGGAAAACATTGTAAATTGCACTTTTGATGCAACTCTCCCAGATGTTTTCAGCTGTTGGGGTTTAGTTCTGAGAAGCAATACTTCTTTCTTGCCATTTAAATTATAACAGAATTTTTAGGAAACATATTTTTAAAAAAGTACAGTTTCAAGATACAGGTGTTGTTTTTGTTTTTGGTGTCCTCAGAAAAATTTGATTTTCATACACCCACACATTATGACTGTCAGGGTTAAACCATAATGAAGCATATGTCTGTACGTTTGATGTACTTTGGCCCAGACTTCCCTAGAATGAACTGGATTTGTTCTGTTGAGAAAGTTTCTCCTTTGCACTAAATTGGTGAACGTTACTCATTCTCATTATTTTTCCAGTCTACCCTGTTATCTGCCAGGTTCCAGTATTTGGCCAATTTAACCATTTCATAAGATATGACATATAACCCTGGGTCTGGAAATCTAAGTGTTTAACCACTATCATCATTTTGATAACATTAACTTTTCCCCCACAGTTTAATCTTCACCAGACTGGTTTTAGTTTTAATATTCGGTTCAAGTTTAACCAGGGCAGCTCTCCCAGATCTTCACTGAGTTTAACACAGAGATGTTTGAAGCCTTTAGGTACCCACTTAAATTAAAAATAAATAAAAAATCCACCATGTAACGGTGGAATAATGAAGTCAGTGGCATTACCTCAGACTTTTTACAATTAATTATGTAGTCTGACAGTTCAGGGTGGAACCTCTGCAATACTGATAAGATTGCGGAAACCTTGTACTGTGCACACTCCCCAGGAAGTAGACCGATCAGCCACAACATTAGAACCACTGAGAGGAGAGGTAAATAACGTCGACCATCTTCTCAATTCAATGTTCTGCTGGGAAACTTTTGGACCTGGTTTTCATGTAGCACCCGTCCAGACCAGACCAGACATCTCCACCCCATAGCAATGACACACAGCAACTTCTTTTAGCTGAAGATTAATTCACATTTGGTGTTTTTTTTTCTTCAGTGCACTGTGAGAGACTGATTCAAACCAAACTGTTTGTTCCCGACACTAAAACTAGGGCGATGACGCTATTCATTTTTATCATTTTTGGATTAAAACACAGAGGAGTAAGATGTGTCACAATATTTCCTCACAATAAAGCATGCAACGCCTACAGGGTGTGTGTGTGTCTGTGTGTGTGTCTGTGTGTGTGGTTAATAAAATAAGCTGTGGAATATTTGTTCAGTGCAGCGTAACACAATTATAAAAATTAAAAAAATAATAATAAAACGCACATGTATTTACAAAGTGTGTATTTACAAATTCATCTATGACCTTTGCGGCGCAAGACTGAAAACTTGGATGAGTGATTTCGAGATCCACATTGTTAATTTCATTAACAGCGCAAGCAGCATAACATGGAAATGGTTTCATTTGAATTTCTGCCACCAAGGTGGGGGTTTACTCTCGTCTGAATTCTCATCAAGTTGCGTCAGAGTTCGTTAATTCTTCCTTTTTAATCATTTCCTGGTAAATAAAAAAAGTCCCCTTTGGATCCGACTCTTAAAAGGTTTCGCGAAGCACAAATGCGCTGTGATAGATGTTTAATTGGGCTAACTGTTCCTACTGAGGCGCTCGGTTTAAATGGCATCGAAAAGAAAAGTCACTCACGCGTCTGCTACTAGAAAAAATAAATAAATAAACCTCCTTCTCTCACGTTTGATTAGGAGGAAGGGCAGGGGAACTGAATTATGTTTTAAGGGGAGAAACACCATGCGTATCATGGGCCAGGAGGCGGCAGGAGGCTGCAGAGAGCTCGGTCTCCTTTGCTGAAGCCCATCTACATTAGCTGAGCATGGCGTCTGTGGTGGAGGTGAGCTGTGATTTAAATAGGCAGCCTGCCGGATCAAAGCCTGCCTCGCTGTTCTTCTGGCCGCAGCGTTTCCGCTTGCATGGTTATCATAATTGCTCTTGCTCAGAGGACATGCTGCTTCCGTCAGGACCACGTCCTCCTGCATTAGAGCTGAGGAGCCTCAGCCAAGCAGAACGTGGCTTCACAGGTAGACGCTTATTTTCCATCTCCTCAGAACATCCCGTGAAGTTTGTCCCAGCTACACTCTGCGGAGATAAGAGGGTACTTCATCAGCGGCGCCATCAAGGCCCATCAGCTTTCTAACTTTAACATTATGACCAATTTCCTAATATTGTGTAGGTATGTTAGTGGGGGCCTTTGGCTCCTGTGGGTAGAGGGGAGCGGCCTCTGTGGTGGATCATCTCACAGATACTTAATCAGTTTGGGATCTAGTGAATTTGGAGGCAAGGTCAACACCTTGTGCTGTTCTTTATGTTTTTTTTAGTTGTTCCTAAAGCGTTTTTGTGTCTATGTCATGCTGCATCCTGCTGGGGAGTGTCATTGCTATGGGGTGGGGGTGTCTGGTCTGCTCTAGTTTGGTGCTTCATGTCTAAGTAACATCCACGTGAATGAATGTCAAGTCCAAAAGTTTCCCAGCAGAACACCAGACTGTCTCAAGGTGGTCAATGTTATTTGCTTCACCTGTCAGCGGTTTTAATGTTATGGCGTTTTTTTTTTTTTTTTTAAGTGAAACTAAATCCAGATTCTGTCGCCAAATTTTCAAACTTGTCGGCCTGTGAAACCTGTAAAAAAGTAAAAACGAGAATTTCAACTGCTGACATTAAAAAGTTTTCTAAACAAAACAAAAATTTGTTGGATTCTTTTGGAAATGAAATGTTGATCTGTGCTGAATATCAGGTCTCGCTGTGATAAATCTGAGGATTTCAAAAAAAAAGAAGAAAGAAAGAAAAAAGCTTTTGCAGTTGGAAAGAAAACACCCAGGAACTTTGTAAACCATTCTAAACAGCCCGTCTTTGTGTTGAACCTCGGTCAATCTGTGCGCAGCTTTATGCTCGGATATAGTGTCTGTGGGTGTCTTTCATTTAAAAATGTCACCTGTGGAATCTCTCTGTCCTCTTCCAAAAAAACTCCACTTCTGTGACCCCGAGCTAAGCTGCAGCGAAAGACCCCAAACAAAAGACTGCATTTTGTCTTCATAACTCTGCGACCTTTAGAGGAGGTCGCCTTGTACTTAGTGTTGCTCCGACTGGAATACATTTTTTTTTGCGTGGAGCACAAAACGAGAGAGATTAGGCCCCGTCACCTGGAGTGAAATTGCTTCGCACTTGGTTGCTTAGCAAGCTCGCTGCTGCACATGTATCGTGCGCACGCTCTGTGAAGCTGCAGGTAACGAGCTCGTGTGATGAGTCGCTGTCACGAAGGCGGTTTCAGCTCGTAAACCCGTGACCGAAACATGCTGCGTGCACCAAAACCAGGCTGCAGCCATGTTGAGTATCCGAGTCTCACACGTGAATCTGTCGTTGGGATTTTAAAAACACTGCCATGTTTGTATCTTAATGTATGTTATAGCTTCCTACAGGAGAAGCCAAATACCTCAGATACACCACTGATGAATTGGGAAATTAGCGGGCAGCTGTCAGACGTTGGGAGGGCTCGGCCCATCGCTCCTAATCAAAGCATCTAGCCCTTTTTAATATGTTGAAGATAAAGTAACCGGCGCTGTGATAGCGCTCCGGCTAAATGAGCCATTTGAAAGCACGGCTCATTTTTCATAATCCCGGAGAAGTCAATTAAGGGACTTGTGGAGCTCGGGGAGGCCCGAGGAGACGTCGTCGCGGTGCAACGCCAGCAAAGTGACACCAGCGAGTTGAAATCACAAGAGGGAAGGAAAAACAAGCAACGCGAAACGCAACGGGGGAAATGTAAGGAGCGTCGTGTGAGAGGAGAAAACAAAAGCCGCGGTATGGAAATGTCATACGCGGCGACGGTGACACCAGTTTTTTTTTTTTTTTTTTTGTCAGCCAGCCAGCTGCTTTCACAGCCTTTTGACAGGAACGGCAACACGAGCCAAAATACTCAAATTGCTCGCGGGGTAAAAGGAGACTATTGTTGCTCTTTGCGTCGCCCCGTCTGCTCCCGGGAGACCTGGAGAGCTCCCGACACCACATCCAGCGCTGACAACGAGCCAGAGGAAGAAATTGGAGCTGAAACTCTTGCTGAAAGGCGGCTTCTAAACGGTTAGCTTTGCATGTTTGAGCGGTGGGAAATGAATGCATCATTACCTTATCTCTAACTGACAAGAAAACACAGCCACCTCTTTTGTTCCTCGCTTGTCAGAGAAGTGTATCCGCTTGCACCCGGGCCTCATTGTGAAAAGAAAAGTGTTTTCTCCTTAATAACATCCCTCTGTGTGAATAAAACGTCTCTGCTATCTTTTTTTTTTTGTGTGTGTGTGTGTGTGTGTCATTTCTGTACGAGATAAAACTGGATTTAATGAATTTTTGTGCGGCGGGTTTGTGCCTGCAGGAGCTTCTTCTCGTCCCTGACTCGAATTTCAAATTTCATCACGTGAAAGTTTGCTCAGGCCTCTTTGAGGATCTGATTTGCGAGGGAATCCCATTTAAATGTGTTTTTCTTTTTACTGATCACGTGCGAAAGATTCTCCTCCGCTGATTTAGCTGCACAACCACGAGGCTGATTTATAAAATCCTCTTTGTGTAATGAAGTGAAATCCTCCAGGGCCGCTCTGAAACAGCCACCGCGTTCGGCCACCGCATCCATTCCAGTTTCATGGTATCGTTTAAGTGAAAACCAATTAATTGTTTGGCTGCAATTGAGTGTTTGGCTGATGAGCATTCAAGGAAACTCCAAGCAACTTTTCTCTGGCAAACAAACAAATGAACAAAGATGGAATATGTCGACTAATTATAACCAATTTTAAGCCATTTAAATTCCCATTCCACACTGTTTACACAGGATGTCCTTATATTTCTTATATTTCGCTATATTTTTCTGAGTGCTATTGCTTTCTGTATTTTCTTTCAAATTATATATATATATATACTCTAGTCTAATTCTGTGCTACTGTGACAAGGAAATTTCTCATACTTGGGATAAATAAACTCTTCTTACCGTATTTCCTCTAATAGTGGCTGGTATTCAATTAAAATGGCCGGGGGCGTGGTTTACACGAACAAATAAAGGCCCGGCCTCAAACAGTAGTAGCAGCATTGACTGTATATACGATGGACAATCCCATTGTGACGTCACCTATTCGGATTCTTGAACCTCGAAAATGAAGCCCGAAATGGGCGGAGCCCGCGCTCGCCATGTTGGATGGCCTTTACTCCGCCCACACTCGGTCGTGTTGGGGCGAAGCCAAAGCAGCCTGGACGTTGAGACCCGCCCACCCAACTCTGCGCTACCTGTTAGCTCAGGCTACCGCCAGTCACTCAAAATGGGACCTCACTCAAAGAAATAAACAATGAGTTAAAATCACTCCCGTGCAGTTGTTAAGAATAGTGAAATGAAATATTGAGACCAAAAAAAAAATTCTTGTACCAGGCCGTAAACATGTTTAATTATGTTGTAAAGTTGGGCTTTTTAACATGGGGGTCTATGGGGATTTTCTGACTTTTGAAGCCTCAAGTGGCCACTCGATGAACTGCAGTTTTTTTGCACTCGTGCGTGGGTTTCACCGCACAGACCTGGAGGTTGCTGCTTGACTGGCGGTCAGCAAATTGTAAGTGTAGCAACAACAAGTGGCAACAAATGGCAGTAGCTACATTTGAAGTTAATAAGAAAAGGAGAAGGTTTTCAAATATGCAGAGCTAAATACAGGAGAGGAAGCTGCGAAAAGCTTTAAAATTGACCCACGAATAGAAAGATACCTGTACGTTATGGCCATTTAAGTTGTTCATTTGTGTTTTTTTTAACCTTGTCAATTTGCCCAATAAATGGACCAAATATATGGTGCATACGATAAGATATGAGGGAATTAGACATAAAGGTCTTCCTCTAATAAAAGCCTGACTCCAAACGTGACTCCAAAAGGCGGCTGAGTAAATAAAGGCCCCAAGCACTATTAAATACTGTATGTCTCTTACGTCTTAGGGCTCTTTTTGCAGGTTGTTCTGTGTTATTTTATAAACTATATTACTTTTGGGGTTTTATTTTGGCAAATAAAAAGAACGCAAGTGAGACAGGAGCTGGAGGAGAGGAGGAAAAATGCTGGAACGGTGTCAATAAACCGAAAAGCTGTTTCTTTTCACTGCAGGATTTGTGATGAATGCACGCGACACGGATCACCATAGAGCCAACAGTGGATTACATTTATAAAAAAGTGTAAAAAAAAAAAAGTAACTTCTCACTCGAGACCAAACTCATCTCAAACAGTTATTTATCACGTCGTTGACTCCTGAGAAAAATCTCGTCTGAGGTCCCAGTTCTTACCAACTTGAGCGGCATCAGTTTGTAGAGGAGGTTGAATTAACGGCGCCATCTTTTAGTTCACACACACACACACAGTCGCTCATGCTACTAACTGAAACCAGATTGGAGACTGTTGCACGCAGATTTACCCCGGAGGCCTTCGTTTCCCGGCACCGACAGAGCATGAGCTCATCTCCAGCTGGGCCACCAGGGGGAGGGGAGGAGGCTCGACACGTTGTAGGGACGCGACTGTTTAAAAAACAATGAGGTCATGCCCGAGGGTCACGGCTGTTTCCGAGGAGAAACGGGAACGGGTTTACTAGAAGATTTCCTAGAATGCAGGTGTGCTCGGAGGGATCAGTCGACAGCTGTGCAACGCTGCCAAAATAACACGACAAATGAGCTCAGCAGAGGACGATGTTATCTGCTCCTTAGAGGCAGAGTCTGAGATTAAAATGAATTAAAAAAAAAAAAAAAATCAACAAATCCAGACCGGATCTATGCATCAATCACAGACTAAGTTATTTATGTTTTGGATATATTCGTCTCACATGGTTCAATTATATCCAGTTACGCATGCCATGTGTTGCAGAATATGTTTGTGTCGAATCAGTCGTTATTATAAATAATCACATCAGATCAAATCAAACTTTATTTATGCAGCACTTTTCACGCTATAATAAAAATGCAACCCAAAGTGCTTCACACAAATAAGAACACAGAACATTACAACAATGCCCCCCGCCCCAATCAAATCATCTTGTACTGATAAAAAAAAATCTGCCAACAGATTTCTTGTCTGGGAACAAAATATTATGTGAATCTTAAATAATTTCTTTGATACAAGGTTTTTTTTTTGCTTGAAATTCTTTTTTTGCAGTCTAAACCATTTGAAGGCCAAGTCCAAGATCTCTCACACATGCATCGTGGAGCCGCAATATGCAGATGACAAAGCCATTGTCCCCCACACGAACGAGTAAGATTTTCATTGCATATTTGATGCCATCACTCCGGCTTGGCTATAAACATGAAGAAGACCAAGTTTCTCCATCAGGTTCTCCATCAGCCCCCACCAAACTTCTCTAAGGACTGCTTACCTTAGCTGAGGACTGTTTCTTTCTAACCTGCTGGAGATCAGAAAAAGAGATTCGAGGACAATATTCGGATCAATGTAAAGAAGTTCCACGTGGACCAGGAATATCTACGTGAGGCAGCCACAGTCCATGAAGAATATTTCCACCGCGCTGCCAGAGCTAAGCGACAGCAAAGAAAAGAAAAGCTCTCCACCAAACATGCTCCACATCCCAACCCCAGCACACTTCACACACATCGCCCAAAAGTGTGTGGTTCCAGAATTGGCCTCTTCAGCCATATGAGGACTGATGATGACTTGATCAGTTTAGGATCTAGTGAATTTGGAGGCCAGGTCAACACCTTGTGCTGTTTGTGTGGTTTTTTTTTTTAGTCTTGTCAGTGGTTTTAATGTTGTGGCTGAATGATGTATTGACATAGAATTAGCTTATGTAAATGCTTGTGTATTGAACTGCACCTGAGTGAGTGAGTGTGTCTGAGAACTCAAACAAGTTAGTTTTCCTTTAGCCTTCCATACCATGCTGGGATAATTCAACCGCAGCGGCGAAAAAGTATAAAAAGCAACAAAATTGTGAATAATAGCTGAGCAAATGGCTGCGTGTGGATTCAGTGGTCAGACTAAAGCGAGGCATGAATCTCCCGCTGGTCTCCTGCTGCCGTGATCCATTTGTTTGTGCTAATGCGCGATTTGTTTTTCGCCTTAGTTCAGATCTGAATAAATCATTTTAAAGATAAAGATCGACGAGCCGCACGTGTCCTGACCCGCAGGTTTCCTGCAGAGCGGGTGTGAAGCTCAGCGCGGCGTCTCCAGCTGTTGCCACACTCGCCAGGATGTTTACAACCAAATATTTATTTCTGCAGCAAATTTGGACGATTTAACACGGAGGTCAGCAAAAGACCGAGAACTTTTGTGCTCTGTTAAGTGTAATTACTGGGTTTCTCAGGGGGAGTCTGGCGGATTTGAAGAGGGTAATGAACATTGCATAACATAATGACCGCCTTCCTAATACTGTTTAGTCTCCTTTACGTCTGTAAATCTCCTTTATGGCCCCAAAACTGTTCAGCTTCTGAGGGTGTCCTTCTCTAAAAACATCTGAGAAAGTTGGTCGCAGAAGAAGAAACGGAATTGGTAGAAGAACCACCTCAGGGATAGTGCCATCTTATCTGCACTTTATGTAGGGCGCACATTACGTACGAGTTTAAAAACTTGAACTATTATCCATCTTGTTGTTGTTTGAAATGCCGGTCTGCTGCATGAACGATTCAAGTTGTTTTTTACGTAATAGGTTACCTGGAAAGTAGGCCGCATTAACCCGCAGAAAAGACACATATCGCCACCTAGTGTGGAGGAGGAGGAAATGTTCCCATCTGTTATTCGATGCATGTAAACTGGGACAAGGATTCAGAAATGGTCTGGTCTGGTTGAGGTGAGTGGTACAAAAGGTTTCCCAGCAGAACATTAAATAATCAAATGATGTTTAATGTTATTCACTTCTCCTGTCAGTGGTTTTAATATAGTGGCTGATCGGTTATAGCTCCTACAACTCCATATGAAAGAAAATGGAAACATAACCCTAACCCTAACGGATAAGCCGCTGAAAGACAGACGGAAGAAGGTGGCACAAGTAAAAAGAGAAAGTTGAAGGGCAAACTCCACAAATTAACTCTGCTAATTAACTTTCTGAATGCACCGAACGTCACAAACCAATGTCAAACGCCTAAAAGATACGCAGAAGTACATGTTTTAAACTAACCTTCATTAGCTCACGAACAAGTGAAAGACCAAGAGAAAGGTGTTATTTGTAAAATGTTCACTTTTAATAAGGTGCTGGAAATATTTGACAGTCACGTTAGTTCTTTTTTCCACGGTACAAGGGCAGTAATGACTGGGACTCGGCCTGAACGCGTCCACAGAACAGGACATGACCTTTGTTACGAACTCCACGGATAAAATGGTCACAGTGTGGAAGAGAGGGAGGCTGAACGCACTGCACGGAGCAATTAAGGCGACACGTCCAAAAAAAGGTAAACAGTTTCTGTACAAGGAGAAGAGACAAACAGACAAAAAAATAAAATAAAAAGACCAACGTTACAGAGCTTCACTGAACTCCAGAGGAAAGACATAAACATGCTGCAGAGTAGAACAAATGTGACCAAGTCAGAGAGAACTTTGAGACAGATGTTTCTCATTTGCAGAGATGTGTTTCTTTACAATTATGAGGCTGTTTTTTTTTCCCTTAAGGTTTTTTTTTTTTCAGGCCTCTGAGTTGCTGCAAAAAACACCTGCTGATGCTTCATAGAGGGGCAATTACAACACAATCCTCAAGTCTGTACATCAACACAAGCTCCCTCATCTCATCTTATCTCATCTCATCTCATCTGCGGTTAAAACTGTCGCCGAACATCCCGTTTCCACTGAAACCGGGTGTTAACTGTGTTAGCGTTGAGACACTTCCAATAAATACTGGCACGCTGTTAAGGAAAACAAATCAAATTAAAAACTGTGAAAAACTAATTGGAACGTCGGATTAAAATACTAACCTCTAAGAAATTGACACAATTAGCTATAAATAGGCTGCGCCGCTAGTAAAACCCGAACATTTAAAAAGACTCCTTCCACGTGAAGAGCTCGGTCGAAGCCGAGTCCGTGGCCGGACCAGGTCTCTGGCCGGCGTCCAATCGTCAATCTGGTGGATAGTTTTTTGCATAACACTCATCTCGAGAGCACGATAAAACATAATAAGCACCTGCCTCTCGGTGACAGGCAATATCACAGGTCAGTTAACAGTGTCGCGATGGTTTTGCTTTCCCCAGTGAGTCAAGGCCTGCGGTTAGCAGCATTAAATACACCAGGAGCAACTCAGCACAGCCAGGCCTGCTGATTGGCTGAAGAAGCTGTCCGTCGTCGCTCTTCACTTCCTCGTCAGGAGACTCGATGCTGAGCTGGAGTCAGTCCAGTCACTCGTTAGGGAAGGGGTTAGGCTTTAAATATTATATTAGTGAAACTGTGCGTTGTTCAGAGAATAAAACATTTACAAAAGTTTGTTTGTTTACACACAAACAAATAAAAAAAATGGGGTTAAACAGTCACATGGCATCGATGGATCGGGAGAGTAAACATTGACGTAGGATCCTTCTTCGCTGTAGTGGCCACACAACAGGTATCCATCACCATGGTTATTTGTATATATACACATATATATATATTCACATGGTAAAAACAAATATTACACGTAAAAAGAACGTGGGGTTTCCACTTCTCCTTCGCCTCCCTTTTCTCCTCTTCGTTGTGCAAGAATAATTCTCCTCTCCTTCTCCTTCTTCTTCCTCTTCTTCTCTCCTCAGGTTGGCCTGTGTTTTTTCTTTGTCAGCAGTGTCACACGGAGACGAAGACGTCCAGGTAGAGGCGGTCGTAGGACTCCCTGAAGAAGAGGATGAGCACCAGGCTGAAGAGGCAGGAGCCGGTCAGGCACCAGTTCAGCCACGACAACTCTGGAGGAAGGAGAAAGAAAGAAAGAGAGGAAGGAAAGGGTGAGGTTAGATTTGTTTTTAGCTCATATCCAGATGAAGGGATGGATGTACGCAGGTATTAGTCTGGTAACACACCATTAGGATTTCATTATGGGGAGTATTTCAACAGATACAGAAAGAAATAAAAACACATCTGCGAGTAATTGGATTAGTCCTACAGCAAATCAGTAAACAAATCAGTAAATAAACACAACTCCACGATTATTTTGCCATCACCGCAATAATGCCAGAGCAAATGAGGTGATTCAAAGCAAAATCAGTTCCCAATGGAGCTATTCCCAGAGTCGTATGTTACTAGAGAATGACGCGTCTGAGCTGTCCCTCTGTGCTGATTGGTTCTGAGCTGGTCACGTGTTTCATGGGCGCCATGTTAGATACATCTAACCAATATTCACCCATAGAGAAGTGAGAATAACAGAGAATAAAGTTGGATTAAAAGTTAGAATATAACACAGCCGTACAGGATCAGGAAAACACGGAGAAACTCAAAAACAGAGAAAGTTATGGAGCAGAAGATTAAAAGGAAGAACTGGATGTCAACTGATTTCTCCCTATTATGTGATGAGGTAAATGTCAATGTCTCTCTTTGACGTTTGTTAAGATTTTATACAGAAAAAATAAAGTCACACCATCATTAATGTGAACCTTGATCTCAAAAACGCTGCTTTACAAATGAATGAAGTTTGAAGTTAACCTAGCCTTATGCTAACCTTATGCTAGCTAGTTATCTAGACTAAAGGCTTAGTAAAATATAGCGTCATATAAACTGTGAAATCCATGTGTTCATGTAATTTATGTCCATGTAAATAGACACATTTAATTGACAGGAAACTTTACGTTGGTTAATAAGTTATTATTGCTAGTGTGCTAATGTTATGATAATATTAATGATAACACTAAATAAAAGTCAGACTAGTTTAATTTTCTCTATTTCTGAGTATTTATAATTTTTCTGAGTAATTTCAACCTTTTAATGGATGAACACGGAGACTGAGGAGAAGGTAAACACAGCTCCATGACTGATGAGGTGATTGGAGCTACAAAGCATTTTACAGCTCATTTAAGATATTTAAAGTAGATATTAAAGTGAGGGCCTTTTACATATTGACAGATGTTGGCAACAACATTTATAGGCCCGTTAATGGTGAAAATAAGACATTTATTTCAACATAGCACATCCGCCCCATAGGGTTACACTGTAGAATCTTCCCTCCGAGGTAGCACACGTTGAATTGGCCAGACTCTCTCTAATATACCGCTCTGAAGCCAAAGCTAGTAGAGCTCCCCCTGGTGGCTGTCTGCAGTATAGATCATAAGCTCCACCCCCTCCATGTTAGTGGGAGGGACTGAAACAAACTAGCCAAAACTAAAACAATAAAATACACGTCAAATATGATGATGATGATGACTACAAGTTGCCATGCCAACCACTCAGTGAAGCGGTCCAGTATAAAAAAAATGTATAAATGAATAACTACAGTGTATAATCTTTGTAAATGGTGGAGGTAGAGCTGAGCGTAGTATTAATTAAATGAAAACATGCTGATCAGACTCTGGCTCCAAAGTCTCAAGATGATGCTGCCCGTATCCCTGGAAACCAGCATCAGTGTGGCCAATGCAAGGACGTGAGGACGAGTCCATATTTATATACAGACTATGTTCCAGACCAAGTTTCTCCCATGGAAATGTCCTGCTATGACAAAAAAAAATCTGAACAGGAGGTGAGCTATTAATTAAAGCTATTAATTAAACTATCCCTTAATAGAAAGGTACAACATATTGACTGTTTTCAAAAAGAAAAATGAGTCATCTATAAATATTCAGATACTTGATGAGTACGATGTGACATTCAGTGATTTATGAGTACAACCAGGACTAATGCCCTATCAATAGGGATTCCTGACGTACCACGCGGGAAATAAAAGCAGCCTCCTGTGCCGTCTTTCATAACAATTCCGAATAATTCAATGACATCGGCAGCGTTCCCTATTATCATTGACCTACACTTGAACCTAAACATGGTGCAGAATGAGGTGTTGTATTTTCTCGGCTCCGTTCAGGCTCCATTAACCAGGAGAGAGGTGCTCTGGCTGTCTGGTAATAACGCCTGAATCTGGAGGGCAGACGGTGGCGGTGGGGAGGGAGGGGGAGGGAGGGGGGAAGAAGCCGAACTGTCGGCATCTTAACTCATCAGCTGCTCAGACAAACAAGCTGCTCAGAAGTTCGCCAAACACAAACCCGAGCGTGGGCGTCAAGTCCGAACCAGCAGGAAATCAATACGTTAAGTTGCAGAAGTTTGAGGCGCTGACAGAGACGTTGGGCTGAATCTAACCTCTTTGGCAAAGGGGCAGCGCCTCTGCCAGGACACGGGGCAGCTGCTCAGTTAACGAGCCAGTGTAAATATAGAGAAATCAGGTCGTAACAAGAAGCAGAGTCCAGGGACACGCACCAGGACCATGTGCCCACATCGCCCCCCAAATCCCTGCATCAAGTGACGGCTGGTTAGTCTGCGCAGAGCACTCATGGGGTAAAATATGAGTCTGGGTTAAAAGGCGTCCACCTTCGATGCTTCACCTCCTCCACGAGGACAAATAACGCGGGGCAAGACGTGTCAAGATGAAAGCAAAAGGATAAATCGGGGCAAAACGGAGGCGAGGGGAGGGAGCTGGAGAAGAAAGGGGAGTTGAGGGATTGGGTGAGAGTGTTTGCGGAGGGGAAGTCAAGACTCCTGAAGCAGCCTCATTAATCAGGAGCGTGCGAGCCGGACAGCAGGAGGCCCGGCGTGGAGGCGGGTTAATGGAGTTGTGTTTATCTGACCTGCGAGTCTCCGTCTTAAATCACTTTCCTCACATGTTCGCCCAACAAAGGCTTGTCCGTTTAAAAGTTAGAGACACATTCTCTGTGACGCGCGGAGGGAAAGAAGTTTGGAGGAACAAAAAAAAAAAAAAAAGTTGGGCTGAATGGGAAGCAAAACAGGAAGGGGGCTGATGAGGAGGGGGAGGGAGGAGGGAGGAGGAGGGAGGATGAAGGGGGAAGATTAGAGCAGCTGAGATAAAAGGAGGAAGCAAAGAAAGAGGCAACTCTCTGACAATCAAAGCTCCTCAGATCACCTGTTTGCTTTAAAGTCGATTGTAAGACATTATTGATCACTGCTGAAAGCATGGCTGCAGCCACGGCCAAATATTTTAGGTCTAAACTCGAGGCACTTCAGGTGACGACGACTGACTTTGAAACACATGAGAACCTGAGAAAAGTCTTAAAACTTTGTTATTTTTAACTAATGGGATGAGTGTGTTTTTACACTAAGTGCTGACGCAGTTATTTTAAATACTAATAAATACTAAATAAAAACACTCCAGCCTCCAAACATTAGTTTTTTTCTTATAAATAAACAACAACAACAGTGACTTTAAGTAATAAAACTGGCATTTAAAGGGTATCTGTGGTAGTTTTTTAAAGTGCTGAAGTGGTTTAAGAGATTTATACAGAAAAAAATAATCAGTTACAGTTTTATGGCAGTTTTTGGACATGGATGTTTTTTTCTGCCAAGGTTACATGAGGGTGGTGTTTTTCTCAGTGCTCTCTTGACCATTAGAATTATTATTATTATTTTTTAAATTTCAAAATTTGTGTAGACTTTGTTACACAAAAAATAGATGTGTGCCTGAGGGTTAAGTTAGTCACCTACAGTGTATGATGTTACCTGATAATTAACCTGAGGTCTGCAGTGGCGTTCATGGAGTGAACGGATACAGAAGGAATTACAGAAACAGAAATAAAAGAGTAAACAGTGCATTTCTGCATCTTGAATTGAACTGAATCACACTCAGGTGACGTTCTTTGTTAGACCCGGAGAGCTTCCCAAACTTGAGCCTGTACAGTCGCACATGAACACAGTGCATTGAGTACAACCAACGTCCAGCCAGTTACACACTGCACTATTTTTTTTTTCATAGTCCCTTGGGATCACTTTATGGAGCGGTTGGCATGGCAACTAGGGGTTGCCTATATGTCACATCCTGTTTCTATGGCAACAAATAACTTAAACCAAAAAGGAGGTGGAGCTTATGACCTATACTGCAGGCGGACACCAGGGGGAGCTCTACTTGCTTTGGCTTCACTTTTGAGAAGCTGTTCCACCTTCCATCTTCACACTGTCTATGGTGTAACCTTCCGACTTTATTCTTTCTCTTCTTGTGGCACTGATTCACTGAGCTGGTGCACACACCTCAAAAGCAAGGGCACCGATGACCGGACATGTGTCGAGAGCCAGTCACTAGCCCAAGTGTGTTACGACCCTAAGATGCTGGACTGTGAATGCCACGTGGTGCATTTGGATATAAGTTTTGGTAAATTTTGAAAAATACAAATGTACCAATGTTTACATTTTCTATCATTTCTTTTTTTTAAATTCCACAAGACTTTAATTAAAAATTTAGGAGTAGGTGATGATGATGATTCCACAGCCGGAATTAAATGTCGACTCAACTGATGATCGGTTACATGAACTATACTTCACTTCGGGTTCACTGTGTTGCCTTCATGTTCAGAGGACACATTTTGACAGTTCATCATATTAACAGCCAATTACTGGAGCCGCCACCGTCAACAGAATGGCGTTACAGATGAAGACGGAGCCGTGTGCCGACGGGCATCCTATGGCTTTAATCAGTCTTAATTGAGGTCAGTGCAGCATTATAATTAATGAAGCTCACTTCTCCTTTATGGCTGCGGCCTTTGTGTGAGACGACTGGGCTGCACCAGCTCCGTGTAAAGAAGAAAGACATCCGTCACAAAACTTTGTCATTAAGGCGCATGCAGAAATATCGACTGTACATCAACAGGTTGGTGCGCACACTTCCTGCATGATAACAGTCAGGTTATTGATAATGACTGCAAATATATGAGAGTTAGTGGACTGCTGTTCATTTATTCCGTCACTGGTGGGTCTCACTCGTGATTCAAGTCCTTATGGGGGTTGAAAAGGTTAGTCTGCAAAGGCATCTTCACTTCAGAGGAGGATGCAAAGTTTAGCAGAAAAGGGGAAAAAAAAAAAAAAAAACTTTGGGACCGAAGTACTGCAGCAATTATTCCTCAGTGCTGAATAATTTGTGCTTCCAGTCCATGAAGGAGACCAACTCTCAGCTTAGTGGAACCTCCATGCCACCCTTCCCTTCCCTCCCCTCCTCTCTTCTTACTCGCAGGCACTTTTGCGCCACAATACCTCTCAGCTGCTCAGTATTCCACCCGACACTCGGTGCTAAACGACACAAACACACAGGAGATGAAATCGAAAAGAAGCGACAAGTGCAGATATATGGCCTGGAGGCTCCATTCATGTTTCTGAGTCACATGGTTCAGAGACTTTGTGGATTTTTTTAAAATGCGACAGAGTCAATGGGCTAGTCGTCGGAGCTCACTGGTCCAAGACCAGCCTCTCACGGATATTAAAATGGTCAAGGAGGTAAATTCATAAACGTCTGCCTGCTCTCGGAGAGAGGGAGCCATAATTCAAAGCGCATAACGAGGCAGTCAAAAGGAAAACCCTAAAAAATGAACTGTAAACTGGAAAGAAATGGAAATGGATGGGCCGAAGTTGCCCATTTTCAATGCGAGGAGGTGAAAGGGTTTTGAAAAGACGAGGCTCATGCAAGATTTATCAGTTTTGAAGTCTGCGTGCTGTTTGCCACATCAATTACGGGGACAACAGAGAGGAAATTAGAGTAATGAGACGGCGCACTAGAATACGTTCAATGGGAATTTACATAACAATCAAATTAATCTTCGCAGTAGTCATCTCTCCGGTTACGGATATCTTCGAGAGACCTGAATGCAGCTAATTTACAGACAATGTGCCTGTTTGTTCACTGGCTGCAGTGAACGGAAGAATTCACTGTTTTTACAAAGGTTGAAAAATTAGGCCAATGCAAAAAAAAAAAACTGCAGTTCCTCAAATGTCCACTTGAGTCTGTCCAACTTTACAGCAGACATAAAAACACCAGGTACAAAAAAAACTGTTTTGGTCTATTGGGAGGACAGTGTTTTATTTTACTTTTTCCACATTCTTTTCAGGATTTAATTTATGCATAATTAAGGGAACTGTTTTGCTAATGGTGCCAAATATCACTTGCACATCTGCCAACTTCTTGACTTAGCGCTGGGTTCATCCATCTTCATACACAATCCATGGTTTACACATGAGATTAACATGGTTCTAATTTAATTTAAAATGTAGTTTGATATATAATAATCAGAAGGTGGGTAAATACTATAAATGTAACGTTTAAAATGAGAATCTAAATTAATTGACATACATTCTGTACTTGTGGTGAGTTGAAATACGCTGATCATCATCTGTGCTGATCATCATTGAAACTTAAAGCAACAACATGAGAGAATGGTGACCCTGGAGGTTTTCTTTACATGTACTGCTGCTCAGACCACCGATAAATAATACATAACAAACATTTTGTGCGTACATGAGGCCTTCTATACCTTTTTCCTATGCGCCATCGAGCTGCATGTTTCCTTCACTAGCGTGTGGTTTATTTTGATTGAATCTCACAAACACTGCCCAGTTAATTTAATCCTTAAATAATCCTAAACAGATATGCAGTTTACTCCAGTTATGGACTTGTGTTTGTTATAACTACGTTCATTAATCTCCACAGCCATTAGAACACACGACTCTAACTGTGGTTGCACTAATGGTCCGGCTGATTGCACTGCCTCTCGGACACACAAGACCCTTTAGCTAAATGTTTTATTTACTGTATATTTTATGTTAATTTTACTTCATTCTTAATTAATTTTTATATTTTCATAAATGTCCTTCTTATCTCGTGACTCCTCCAAAAAAATTTCCCACCGGGATCAATAACTTACGATGACTTATATCATGATATGCATGATACGTTGTTTTATTGCCTGGTTCCAACAGCTCTGACCTGCAGGCAACGGCTGCTCGCATGTACCTACAGCTTTGTCGGTGGCTGTCTACCACTGGGGTAGTTATCCCTGACATACGTTACGATGCCTGCAGCAGCGAGAACTCTCTGGCTGCAAAGCTTCCATGCACCATTCTCTATTAAACAACTTCAGGGCGGGAAGTGAGGGAAAGTGCGGCAAAAGCCTCGCGCCGCCACAGCTTGATCTTCCCCCTGGCTGTCGCAGGGAGGTTGTCAGGATCTTCGCCTCACCCCCCACACACACACATTAACACACACTAACGCACACGTCGGCTTCTGCACTAAAAAACAATCTTGTACAGTACGAACACGCCCACAGAGAAGCGGCACCAAGTGCACAGTTAAGAGCAAAAAAGCATACAACCCATTCAGATGCACACACAGCTTCAAGCTCACCGCCGGCCCATCACTCAGCGGAGACGGAGCGAGCGGAGGGCGGATCATGTATTCTTTATAAGGCCTACTCTTCTGATTGTGTGCGCTGGCCTGCAGCTGCTCCATCTCCTCTCAACCTCCCCGTCTCTCCACACCTGGTATATGCTGCTGTCTAATGTATGATTTATCACCGCGCTGACATGCTACCGGTTAGAGGGATTCAAAATACGCTGCTTGTCACCTGGATCGCAATTTTCAAACAGCTTCATTTCTGTTTGAGTTACCCTTTAACTCCTCTTCTTTCTTTTTCTTTTCTCAACGTCCCTCGGGCTTCAGTTCTCAACCTTTCAAACTCCACCTGCCAAATCAAAGGATGATCCCCGCTTACTGTGCATTTACATTATTTGCAGTGCTCTTCTTCTTCTTTTTTTTAATATGATTCGTTTCATTTATCTAGAACAGTGGTTCCCAACCTGAGGTGCGCAAAAACTTGTCTGATCTGAGCTCACCATCAGTTTTCACCTGCTTCACCAGTTTTTAAAAAGTATTCTACATTATAAAGTATTCTGGTACCGTGTCGGATCTCCGGTGTGTGGCGTTTGATCGTGATTTAAAAGAAAAAGATCAACGTTTAGAAAAGGAAAATGTTGATGTGGAATATTGTCAGGTTCGACCAGTCCATTGAGTGGATTGAGTGAATTGAGTGATGGTGGGAAAATCCAGCTGTTGATGCTGCATTCATGACAACTCAGGAAAAATTAGCTCTAAAATATTAGGTCCAAAATAAAAAATAGCTGCTGCACATATTTTAATGTTGAGCAAACGACGACAATACACCAAAATGATTTTCTCTCCTCCAAGTTAACCTGTAACGTGAAGTCTGACATTTCAGAGTTGGATGATTTAACGTCTTATCTGCACCATTAGTAGCAGCACACATTATGTACGAGATAGAAAGCTGAACTATTACCCATCTTGTTGTTGTTGTTAGAAATGCCGCATGAACGACTCTTGTTTATTATATCACGTAATAGGTCAAGTGGAAAGCGGCCGCATTAACATGGTATTAACCCACTGACAAGACACATATCGCCACCTAGTGTGGAGGAGGACATGTTCCCATCACTTATTCCATGTTCTCTGTTGCGTGTAAACTGGGACAATGACAGGATTCAGAAAGTTGAATTACGAGCACAGCTCCATTAAGCTCTGCATGTAAACGCACTGAATGTTGTCGGAAAGATGGAGTCTAAATGTATGAAGCTAGGAGAATGTGTTCTAACTGCAAACAAAGGACTTAAAAATAATATTCTTAGATACTAGTCGGGCTCCAAGGAAAAGAGGTTAGGAACCACTGATCTAAAGGATTCAAGCAGCGAGGATGCAACAGTGTAACTGAATGTCTTCCTCGTTCTTCCTTATTTAATGTTGCTTTCACACTACTGGTGAAAAACAACAGATATCATGGGCGCTAGTTTTTATCTAAAGTATAATTCAACACCTGTCACTGTGTCATGTGCTACATATCAAGTTTATGCTTGCTTCGAATTTCTTTCTCCACTGTGTCACACATTTTACCAGTTAAATTTCTGGAGAGGTGGTGACATCCAACCAGGTTTCCTTATTGAATAATTAACACAGATTACTGCAGCCTTCTGGTATCAACAGTTTTTTCTGGTGGCTGAAGTCTTTGCCAGGAGTTCAAGTGTAGCCTTATAACTCAGATGCAGGTGATGTGATTGAGGTCAGGCCTTTGTTATCTGTTAAGTTTCCTGACGTCAGGTTGGTGAGTTTGCACATTAGGAGGAGTAACCACGGAGACTCTCATTTCATCATAAAACATGAAAGTCCCTCTTTATAGCTATTTTTTTTAGCAGACTCCTTGGAAAAGGACCTGCTGCATATGTAGATATGAATACCAGGTGATTTATAAACTATTCAAACACAATTATAAACACTATAGTAAATCTGTGCCAGTAGATCCATATAAACCCTTCATACTGAACGTGTTTAGATTTGTCTTGCGTCTCTCTAGTGCAAAGTTAGGCCTCGACAGAAATACTTTTCAGTGAAAAATCTAATTCTATAATCCCAAAATAATCTGACCCGACTTCCTCAAATGAAACTCGTTGCGGTGAATCAGGACCGACTACGAGCCAAACGTGTTTGGCAGCTGCTGGTAACCTTACGAGCCGCCTTGGCAGGAAAACAATTACAGCTCAGAATTGATCAAAAATGTGCCTGGGTGAGAAATCAGGGACGGCAGCAGGTACGTTTTTTAGAATATACCATCCAGGGAGCTAAAGGATTTGCTCACAGATGAGGAGGCGCACAAACAAAGGGAGAGGGTTTCTTTAATTACACATTTTGAATTTCCGGGAGGCACGTGGACTCTCAAATTACTCTACGCACACACTCTCAGAAATATATGTATTGGACTGGAAAAGAAATAAAACGCTGGGGTCCACAGCAAGAATTACGAAAACCTCCACGTATGAATTTAAACGTAAAGGATCATTCACATAATCAGAAATATGACAGACTGATAAATCAATCAAAAATAATTGCCGGAGCCTTGAAATCTTCCCGTGATGGGGGAGTGTGCATCGTGTTTGACACCTGGTTATTTTCAACAAGCTGGTTTCGTGATCTGACTGTCGTACTTGTTAGTGTGTCTCGAGGGCTTCCAGGCCCCTGGCTGTTCAGGTCAATAAACATTCATGTCCACCTGCAGCGGCACAACGAACCAGATGGCCGGATCGAGATACAGTTGTCAGGCGGCAGCTGTCAGTAGCCTTGTAGCAATCCGGAGGCATAGGAAGAATATGACGCTTGTGAATATTTATGAGAATGGAAATGTATCTGTTATTCACTCAAAGAAAGAGGGTGGGAGAAGTAGGATCTGTGCTTACAGCAAATAGGCGCTGAACAAACTCTGAGCATACAGGGAAATTGAAGACATGTGGGCAAAGATCATGTGGAAAAACATACGCACGTGTACCAACAAACTAACTCACACACTCAGTTGCTCACATGTGCGACTGCGCTCGGTTTACTCATGGTTTCCTCCTGTGAAAGCTGCAGAGGCAGGAAACAGGCAGATGACAGGGCCGCTCTCTGCTGTGGGGCTGAATTAATATATCAACCTCTGTCAAATGTAAAGCTCAGACTAAATTATCATCTGTAAGTTTCCTTCACACAGAATGTGTCACTCGCGCTGGAACCTAATTTTCCCGCTGTCTGTCTATTATCCGCAGCATCTGCAGGACTCGGAGTGGATTTCGGAAAACAACGGAGCCCACGGTTTTTGGATGAGAGAGAAACCTGCAGGGGGCCCTGAAAGCTTCTGAGTCGAGCAAAAATGTCCACTTATTCAGACTTTTGTAGCAGCAATAAAATGAAAATGAAAGGAAGAATTTAAGTAATAATGTTGTAACCCCATGACACTAAAATTGCACTGGATAAAAAAAGGAATATAGACAATAATAGATGTATTTATCCCTTCTCACAAAAAATGGCACTTAATATTCATGTATTCTTACCTTCGGCGTGAAGGGTGAGGAAGAAGAGGAACAGGCCAGTGACCAGGTTCCCCAAGAAAGTGACGACTCCACAGGTGATGCCTTCAGGGACCGGGTAAACCGTCTCGATGAAGAGCTCAAAGAATATCGGCACGCTGCCATTAATAAAAATGCCAACCAGGATGCAGGACGTGTACAGGATGGCTGCAAAAGGGCAAAACAAACAGCAAAACAAAATAAGTTATAGCGGAATTGGGAGATTTTTTTTGTCGTGTGGTATCAAATCCCATCCCGGCAATCCTTTAAAAAATGGATGACACACTGGTCAAGTTTATGAAACAGCAGCAGTGATTTATTCCACCTTCCAAGGCTTTCTACTCTACCATTTGTTCTCGCCGGCGGAGATTTATGATGAACACTCATCCTGAAACAACATTTCATTTAGAAAGCCATCCCTGAAGGTGGCAATTCACCAGAAATACAACCAAAATACTGCAGAGGTGTCGATGGAAAATGGTCAGTTTGCAACCCAGACAACAGGTCACACCTTAAGTGTAAGTCCTGGTTTTCTGATCATTGTTATTAATGCATTATTATGTACTTGGATCTGAGGCTGGATGTTATTTCTTTAACCATATGTACGTGACGTCACAGCCAGCTGAAGTCTCCATGGTTACGGGCACTGGGTTGCAAAAAGTGAAAGTTGAACATGGAGATTAGCAGCATTAGTTTGAATCACAGGCTTTAATAGCATCTAAATTGTAAAATTAATTAAAAAGGATGAAGAGCGGTTGTGCGATTGACTGAACCAACAGATTTGAAAAGCAGTCAGAGATATATTTTTACAGATATCTCTGCCAAAGAAAAGAGAAGTAAATGAACCGCTGCATTACGAAAAAAACAACTGGAATCCAGGCACAGAAACCTGGTGTCGAGGTTCACATTTAGCGTCAGGTATTTTTAAGTTTTTAATCATCTTTTTAACGTCCGGTTGGACACTGTCTATGATTATATGGCTAGCGTTAGCATCTCTTATTTAGCTACATTTATCAACTGAAATTACCTCAAACTAACTTAAACTCACTGAATCTGAGGCTAATCCACTTTCTAAATCCACACTTGTTCGTATGGGTCATTGCCGAGTCCAATTATCCTTAATTTGATCTGATAACGCACATTTTCCCCGTTCTCACTGCATTTTCTGCCGCATTCCACCATGGTTTTCGCACGGAGGGGGCGTGGTCTAAGAAGGAAGTGACGTCAATGCACATCCCTCTATTCAACATAAATTATGTTGTCATGCAAATCTACTTGAATGAAAAAACACATGCTAGTACGACAAGAGCAATGGCACAGACTTAAGATACTTCATATAAAAAATCCATTTCAAATATGGAACCATCTTAATACTTTAGTTTACGTTTTTGTTAATATGTTAATTAAGCACTGGACACATTTTTCTATTTATTTCTCTCCATAAGAAGGGGCTTTTGTTCCAATCTAGCACGGAGTGTCAGAAGAAAGTCATGATTACACTGCTGCAGCAATTCAGATTTAATTTATTGTGCATGTTTGTAGTTTACTTGCACTCTGCACCATCATTTCACGGATTGTACTGTGTATTTAAATGTAATTTCCTTTTCCTTTACCCAAATGCAGATCTGTCCACATAGTTTGCAGCTTGTCTCCTTAGCTCCATGTGCAGGTTGAGGATGTTAATGTGCACGCTGACTGTAGCTGGGATAATCGTGAGTATTCAAGGCCAAACTGGCAGAAAAATATAAAAATACAGGTGACTAACCTTTAATTTAGAGATGTATAACTGTGTGTGAAATTAGTAAATAAAGTTTCAAAAGGTGTTCTTTAGGTGAATTCTTTTATACTAGCTACTACATACAGCATTTTGCAATCAACAGCAATCAGCGCATTTCAAGGTCTCGTCTCAGCTGCAGTCCTTCGCCCCGACCTTAAGTTAAACGTGTGAATGTGCATTGAAGTGGATGTGCAGAGAGACTCAGCCGTCACCTCTGGAGCATCGCGGCGCCCTCCGTCTCCTTTATCACAGCAGATTGCTTCAAATGAGCTCCCCATTAGCCTGCACGTCCCTTTAATCACAGTGCCTCTGAGGGCCCTCGTGTAGCCGCCCGCCCGCCCGCCCGTCTGCCTGTGATGTGGAATCCAGGTGCCACTCTGCGGCAATCAAAGGCGACCGTGTCCCCTGGTCGTCTTTATTCAATCTCAACGAAACAAATCAAACCCTGCGTGTTTCCCTTCATGTTATAACACTGGGCTACATGCTGCCTGTTCCCACAAGGTAGCGGGAAATCGCTTGAAGGAAAGTGACACACGACCACAGCAGCGTGGGAGCATGGGATATGATTTGATAGGACTCTCCAGGTGTTTCTTTTGTTAATTTCCCCGTCTCTATTGTATTTCTATTCAAATGACACAAATACTTTCATATATTTGTTACATCTAAATTGTTAATTTTTTTTTTTTTAAGCTATAATCAATAGGTTTGGAAAAATGATTGTTCTGTACAACAAGTAGAATCATAAATCTAACTGAGGATTCATTAAATTATAAATAATTGTGATTAAAAATATAATTGGCAAAATTGGTGAAATTGTAGCAGTGTAGGTACCAGATCTGCTCGGGGAGTATCATTGGGTGGACGACCGGAAGAAGTGGATGCAGAGGAGATGTTAGCAGTTTAGTGGTTGTTGTTTTTGTTTTGTTTTGTCCTTTTATTCTTTGGATAAGTTGATAAAAACTGCATTATTATTTAATCTTTTTAAGGATAAACCTTCTTAAAACTTTTTGCGCCTACTATACAAATGAACGAATGTTCAATGAACGATTGAACTCAAATAATTTTGTGGTTTTATTATTTTTTTTGTAAATATTGTGCTGTCATCGTAATTTTTGTCTATTGTGGAAAAATCTAAATTATAAATAAAAAACTTTATCAAGCCATATCTTCCAAACATACTGTGAAAAATAAATTAAACTTGTGATCTTGGAGTCCAACCCGAATGGAGCCAAAAGTACAGGCCGAACATATATGATGTCATCTAGAAGCGCCGGATACTCGCCGAGCCGACCTGGTACCTCCACCAGAACTATGACAAATCTGTTACTTTCATGCAGCTATTTTGATATAACTTAATAAAAGATTGTACAGTTCAACTATTGTACAAAAATGGCAGCGGCCACCACTAATAATTGTTATTAGACTAATAACTGTGACAGTTGGATGCGATTAACGGGACATGCAGCCTAACGGAGACTCAGTCCAATAATGAGTGAAAACCTTTATGCAAATTACACCAGAAGACTGGTCACTTGTTCACAGTAATTACAGATCACACTGGTCCGTCTGTGTGTGTTGCTTCTGAGCGTCCCTCGCTGGGATAATCAGAGTTTTGGCAGATTTTCTTGCAGCATCACATCGCTCTCGTACAAGATGCCAGGTGGATGAAAAAGGTTTCAGACTGCCAGTGGCCGGACAGAGAGCAGCTCCAGGGCACGGAGAATGATGATGGATGATGATTACTAGAATGAGCGCTTTTGATTGACATGCTGGTTTGCTTATTGGTTTGGCTTTGGAAGCTAATGTCTCTAATGGCTTTATCTGTGAACTGGGCACCACAGCAGCGTCTTTTATCGTTTCCAGTCTGTGTTTTGAGGTTGAATGTTAAGTTTTCTTCGCTGTGGACCTACCTGGACTAGAGGGGAGGTGGGTGACCCTGCTCAGACAGGTGAGCGTGAACCAGGTGGAGGACAGCGAGGCTCCTGCCAGCATCAGCACCAGGATCAGCTTCAGCATCCCGCGGATAGAGTCTGCAAATCTAAGAGTGGGTGAGGGAGAAAGACAAGAAAAATAAATAAATAAATAAATATGGTACAAACACTGCCGCAAAGTAAAATATTGACACAAAAAGTGAGCGAAAAATGCCGCTTCAGAAAAAATGGCCGTCATTCATAAATACGAGTGGCCAGGCAATTTCTCAATGTCTGTTTCCTTCTGTGACTTGTGTCATAATCTATTACTGGGGACATGCATTGTTTCACAGAAGAGGCTCGATCATTTCCTTTCCTCCACTTGTTTTTGAGTGTGTCAGTTGTACTTGTCATTACACAAGGAGACGCTATTCCTAGAGCTGATTCAATTTGTCTCACCAGCTAAGCAGGCAGACCGGAGATGCACATTGTATGTTATTGAGGGAGACAAGCCATCGGGCCATTTCCAAACTCTCTTGAGCAATGCGGTTTCTCTTTGCAGCCCCTTCTAAACTCTCATAGTTCATTAGCTCCTCTCTGCTCCTCTGGGTATGCATATGTATGCTTGGGAAAGATTAGATGAAGCTCCAGAAGCCTGCAGCGAAGACAGACACTAATTACTTTTGTTTTGTTGCTCACAGACGAGATGCTTGAGAAGAGAGGGCTGAACTCCACGATGAACTTAACGCAAGAACAAAAAAAAGACGCATTGGATGTGGCTGATTAGTTCAACTAGGGTCGTGAAGCTCTGTCAGTTCGCTGAGGGCCAGGCCGTGATGGAAAACATGCTTTGCGTGGATAATGAGAAAACTTCCACCGAGAATGTTACAGGGTGGTATTATTCACACCCGCTGCCACGCTGCCTCATGCTAACAGCACATTCTGAATTCCAACCTTTGGGCTTTGAGTCACCGCGAGAAGATAAGGGGGTCACAGCCTGGTGAATTGGCTGGTCTTTTCTGATAAACAGATCTAAAGCCTTCATATTTCTATTTACGAGAATGAGAATGGCTGTTACTGGAAAGGGCAGTCTTGTCAGAGGGCCAAGTGCTTACAACTACACAGAGATCCTGTTTCTCTGCCCACAGCTACACTCCTAAAATCTGCATCACCCATCTGCCGCCGAGTGGCTACCATCCACAACCCTTCAGCCACCCTTGGTGCCAGAGCTGGGCGAAATCCTTAGCCTGCGTCCGGGCCAAACCCTCGTCTCTTTGCGGAGAGGATCACAGGCCACTCCCCTCTATTATTTCCAATCTGATCCTTTAAGCAGGAACGCCATAAGGAGCTTATTTCCCGCACTCCACCTCTGGTCCCCGAGTCCAGCTGATAAAGAGCTCGGTCACCGATTAGCAAAACATGTCATGTGCGACACATTTAGAGTCGTACTTAAAAAAGTGAGCACCATTATAAGACACTCTGAGACAGTGGTGTGAAAAAGTGTTGCCCTCTTCCTGATTTCTTATTTTTTTGCATGTTTGTCACACCTAAATACTTCAGATCGTCACACAAATCTAAATATAAGACGACGATAACGCAAGTAAACACAAAATGTAGTTTTTAAATGAATGTTTTTATCACTACATGGCTCCATGTGAAAAACTGTTTGAGCCTCTTGTTGAAACATAACTGAACTGTGGTTTATCACACTATCTGGCGTAAAACACAGCATTCATCATACCAACAGTAAAATCTGGCGATAGAAGTGTGATGGTCTGGGGCTGTTTTGCTGCTTCAGGACCTGGAGGACTTGCTGTGATAAATGGAACCATGAATTCTACCAGAGAGTGTCCGTCCATCTGTTTGTGACCTCAGGCTGAAGCGAACTTGAGCAAGTCCACCTCTGTGTGGCTGAAGAAAAACAAAATGAAGACTTTGGAGCGGCCTGGTCAAAGTCCTGACCTGAACCCTGTTGAAATGTTTCGGCATGACCTTAAAAATATGGTTCATGCTGGAAAACCCTCCACTGAGGCTAAATTACAACAATTCTACAGAGATGAGTGGGTCAAATTTCCTCCACGGGTGTGAAAGACTCATTGCAAGTTATCGCAAACGCTTGATTGAAGCCGTTGCTGTTGGGTGGCCCAACCAGTCATTAGGGTTAGGAGGCAATCAGTTTTTCACACGGGCCCATGTAGGTTTGGATTTTGTTTTCCCTTAATAATAAAAATAAAAAATTACTGTAAACTTGGTAAAGCCACACAAAGTAACAATCTATCCGTAAAGGAGGGAAAAATGGAACACTAAAAAAAAGTGAGCCAACGAACTGCTGATCAGGTTAGATGAAAGTCACTGCATTTACAGTATTACGAACTGGCTGTCGGTGGAGGCGTTCTTGTGCAAAATCACAAGTCAGAGTGCAGTTAATGAAGCGCGTTCCTCATCCTTCTGCAGGGGAAGGTAGGCAGAGCTAATGTTTAACTGACGGATGCTGGATCTCTGGGAAGAAAAGTTAAAAAAACACGACTGTATTTACCACTTATTGCCACAGATGCTGCAAAGAGAGCAAAACAGATATGTTGGTGGATTGTAGCTAAACCCATTGTCGCCCAAAACCAGTTTAAAACACAATGTTCTGCAGTGAAACAGGTGAAATGTTCCAACTGCAGCTGAGGTTGAATAAAGCCCCGATATATTAAATCCTGCAGCCAAAGTTTGTTTCAAAGAGCAATTTTTTTTTTAACTCACCAACAGTCTCCAACAAATGTGGAATTTACTCCTCTTTTAGCATTACAGCGCTGAGCAGCTCAAAGAAACGGATTAGATTCATGTCACGTTCTGAAATTAAACGGAACAGCTTGCTACAAACAGGGTAGGGATGTCGTGTTTTAATGGGATTTGTTGAATAAGCTCGAGAAATACGAAAGCGTAATATTGAGCAAGGAAACACTTTACCACGTGGGCTTGCATGTCCCCGGTAATCTAATTCAGGGCTCTGTTGCACTACTCATCGAGTAAAGAGGGTCATGTCATTTCATGAGGTAATGCCAGAATTAAAAGCCTATCTTTTACACTCCTCTAACAGGATTTATAGCCATATTCATAACGATAGCATCATTTCAGTCATGCAGAATCAGATTCCATTTGTCTCTCCAGCGCCTGCAGGAAATGATAAAATATCATCATTAGCGTGATATTATCATTTGGGCACGTCCACGTCTCGGTGAGGGACATGCAGCACATAAGCAAACAGACGATGTAATATGATGACCAACATGCAATCACAGATTGTCCCTGTTTGCAGGCAAAACAAATTAGGCAGTGGCTGATTCTCATTTGTGTTCGCTCCATCTCATCTCATTAACCTGGAGCATTGTCTAGCTCAGACCTCCGTGATGTGAAGGAGAATAACCTGGTTCAGTTTTCCACCACCTCCTTCTTACTCAGCTCCTACCCCCCCACCCTCTCCTCTTTTTTTTTTTTTTTCCCCAGGGCTTGTAATGAGAAGATAACGAGCAGAGCCTGTTGGTTATTCTTTTCACCCTTCTCAATTTGAGAGAAAAAGGTTGCGGTGTGCCGCTGTCGTCCAATCAGCTTCCGCCTGGGCCACGCAATTAACCAGATGTCAGACTGTTCGTCAAATGTTTTCATGAGGGGCGCCACACCTCGGAGCCTTGGAGCATCCATCACCACCACCACCAACTGAAGCTGAACCTCTACTGGTTCAACGCTGGCAATAAAATTCTTAGAAGCAGTTTTTTGTTTTTCTTTTCTTTTTTTTTTTTATTATCGCCGAAGGGCTAATGTTAATCCCTCGAGAAATTTAGGTTTTGCGAGAGTTTAAGCCATTTAAAATGTGAAACTGCAACACCTGCTCCCTGTGGCAAACGGCGCTCAGCGCTGGCAGAGCACCGTGCTGCTGGAGGGAAAAAAGGGGACAGCTAGTGGCACATAATAAGTCACATCTCGACATTAACATCTTAAGGGCCGCTGGTGGGTGAGACGGGGGACAAACAGTGCTCTCCTGCCCTGTTCATTACCACCAGCTTCCTGGGAACGTTTCTAATAATGATGCCGTGCTGGAGGAAAAGTCTGACTTGTTCTGTAAAAAGTTGCCAGCTGGTTTTTTGTTTCTACTTTCTGCTTCACTTTCAATAATGGTGACTTACAAGCCATACAAATGTCTGTATCTCCGAAGCTCCTCAGTTAACCTCTTGATGCGTTCTATCTTTATTGATTCAAAACAATCAATTAGAAAATTGTGGAGTTTTGTGCAAACAACAGAAATATTACAGAGTTTCTAAACGAGCGATAAGAGCTTGTGCAATAAACAAACAGGAAATTGGTCACTGGAACCTCACTAGCACTGCTCTGCTGAGACACGTTAACCGGAGATTGTTGCACACGTGACACTCGACAAATCGACAAACGCTTCAGCTTGTTGGTGGTGTTGCTCGCTTGAAATTATGGTGCTGCATAAATGGCATGTTGAGCTGTTATAGCCCCTTCTGGAGAAGTGAAGCCACACTTTGGACCATTTCAGTCTCACTGCCATCGCGTCTTCGTTATCGCCACGTGATGCGAAAGATGCGCTTCAAAGAAAACATGATTCTTCTTCTTCTTTTGTTTTATGGCGGTTGGCAAACAACATTTAGGTGCATTACCGCCACCTTCTGGACTGGGACGTAAAGAGTCAGCACAAAAAGAACTGATGAGGGGAATCGATAAGCATGAAGGCTAATGATATCGATGAGTTGAGCGACTTGGAACCGGTTCTTCTAAAGAATCGGTTCTCGATGCCCATATGTAGGTGTGTCATTACAGTAGCAATAAGCTCTGTATTAGTTCTGGCCTGTAGCTGTAGCGTCAAATTGGTGCAGGAGCCTCAAATAGTCAGATCCCAACAGGCCACGTTACAGCATAGTGTTAATTATACAGAGGTGTTTAATAAGTATCAAAAAGATGATGGTGGATGTTTAAATATACAGCTGTGTAACTTTCCTTAAGGCTTCATGAAAATCAGGTTAAAGTTTTCACTTAGGCCTTCCCTCCTCCTAAAGAAAAAAGGCTTTTTTTTTTACACACATTCCAAGTTTTTCAAAGTCTCCACAGTCGATAAATCTGAAAAGCTGACCTCACATTTTAGCGTGGGTGTTGAAAAGCGAGCGGAAAAGAGGGTGATGTAATGTACAGTATGCAGTCCGCTCCGAGTCGGCGACTATGTGGCAGTAAAGTAAAAACAACTTTTTGGCGCCTCTGAGTTTTTGCTGCAGTAACTCACTTTTAATGTAGAAAGCAGTTGATCGCAGAGTAAAGATACTGTCACCCACTAGTGTCATTATTTATTTGTTTCTGACAATTTTGCAATCATAAAATCGTGTTACGATCTATATCACCGCGTATCGTGACAATAATTACTATTGGCCAGGATGGTGCCGTGTATTATAGATCACAGCACTATTTCATGTCCTGTGCTGATATACAGTCTTCGAACAGCTCATACTGATACCAATCTGATACCATCATTTACACTCTCTTAAAAAACTAACACTGGTAAAATATATTTGCCTGCTGTCTCGAAACGCTAACGTTGCTTATGTCGCCCTCGGCTGTTTTTTCTTTTCTTTTTTTCCTTGAGCTTAAAATAACTCCACACATTTGACATAGTGACAGGTCGTAGTTACGTTCTAGACATTGTTCATGTGACAGACCTCTCTTTACACACCATGTCTAGTTATGCATCTACGTGACAGTTTAGGCTAAAAGACACTTCCTTTTCCAATAGCAGTGATTTTTGGCAGGTTTGGGTCAAAAAATACTGGACAAAAATGAGACAGCTGGATTGGTAAATACACCAATCAGCCAGGAGAAGGTAATAACATCCTGTGACAATTCATTGTTCTGCTGGGAAACCTTTGGACCTGCCATTCATTCATGTGGTTGTTACTTAGATGTGCACCACCCACCTAGACCAGACCAGACCCACCTCATTGCAATGACACTCCTTGATGGTAGCAACCATCCCCAGCAAGATGCAGCAGGTTGACCTGGCCTCCAAATTGACGAGTTGTTAGTGGAGATGCCCCCACTAACAACATCCTGTTGCCAGATACAACCAAAGTGTGGACAGGAACCCTCAGAAGGGTCAAAACTGTTTTGGAGGCACAAGGGAGACCTACACAGCATTAGCTAGGTGGTCATAATGTTATGCCCAGTTGGTGTAAATACTAGTTTTATGTTGGATATGATGAAATTAAAATTTGATCATGTTTGATATTATAAGTACAGAAAAGTGGACTTTAACTGTGCAATGTTTCTGGACTAAAATAGTCCCTAATATCTAAATGTTGCTTCTTACGCCTCTAGTTTAAATGGAAACTAAAGAAGAACATACCAACCATGTTCAAAATGTATTATTTCCGTCATACTTAGATATAAATGGGTAATTGTTGCATATGCAACACAAATGACATAGAGACAGTTGTTAAAGGTGAATTTCATCAGACTATCAACTGTTGCACGAAGGAGAGACCAATCAATCCCTCCGGTGACTCTATGTAATCAACACCAATAATTCAACGTCTCTGTTTACATTTATTTCACCCAGTGCTGCAAACAGCTTCATTGATTAACAGTGGGAGTTATGGGCTCATTTCCCTGATTACAACTTAAAGAAAACACCGGGGCTGCCTGGAAGTGCTGATTGGGCCCTCGGCCTGCGACAAACATATATCCATCAGGGCACGAATGAATCCTGCACTTCTGCCGACTCCACACTTTGTCTTCATAGCGCGGCTCCCGATCCATCAGTGGAGGTGAAGCGGTGGTTGCATTAGCATCAATTCCCCCCCCCGCTCTATTGCGGCATCGCTGGACTCGCATCGTATATTAAAAGAGGGGAGATGCGATGAGGGGAGCAAGAGAGAGATCTCCTTTTTTACCCCGAGTCAGTACCTCCACTGTTCTTTACGAGAGATTTATTAGTTATTAATAAAGCTATAAACAGCACCTACTGGCCAGAGTTGTTCCACCGTGAGGAAAATACTGCTCCTATTTTCTGCTCTTGTTTGTTAGGCGCCACAGGCAGAGCCAGGGCGATCACATAAAACATAATAAATACTTTTGGGAATTAAAGAGCACAATTATCACAGCTGCATTTTGTATTATGTTCCCAGAAGCAAACACCTACAATCAGTCACTTGTTCAATTTGCATCAAAGTTACATATTGACCTAAACAGCTTTCCTACTGATAGGATAATTCCTCCAGGCCAGGTCAAAACCTTCTGCTGTTCTTCATGTTTTTTGAGTTGTTCAGTCCGGCTGCATCCTGTTGAGGATGTCTGCTCCCATCAAGGTGCGTCATTGCCATGGAGGGGGCAGCCTGGTCTGGTCTAGGTTGGTGC